>NC_007091.3:4946889-4969389 GCF_000004695.1 Dictyostelium discoideum AX4
TATGTTGATATTTTTGGTTATATTATGATTACTACTACTTGTTTTTTTTTTTTTTTTTTTTTTTTTTTTTTTTATTATAATGGAATTGGGTTTGGAGTGTTCGGGTTATGCCATGATGTGTTGAAGTTGATTATTAATTGGTCTCTGTTATTTAATTTGTATATTGTTTCATTCCTTTCGATCTTCTTTATTAAAATGAATTTCTCTATTTTAATTAAGTTGGTTAGTTCTTTTTCAATTAATGTTGGATCAAATGAGGGTGGAGATTTAGATTCGTCTTGATTGAATAGTTTGTGACAAATTATTCTCCATAGTTGATGTATAATTATGCCGATTAAATTTGGGTAGATTCTTTCTTTTTTATTTGTTTTGCTAATATCTAGTGAATTGAGATCCCAATTTCTGATCTTGAAGAATGAGAGATTGTTGAATGTTGAAATTATTATGTTTTCTATTTCTTTTACTTGCATACAGTCTATAAAAAGGTGAGTGTATGGGTCACGGATTATATTGTTACAGATTTTGCATGGTACGTTACGTTCATAGTTGATTCCAGGAAGTGACCTTGAGAAAAATCTGAATAGTGTATTTCTACCTTTTTGATGTGATATGTGGTTGATATGTTGGAAGATGGATGGTATGTTGATGTTATTTATTGAAATTAGATTTTTTTGTCCATCTGTTTTTCTTATTGATTTGTATTTGTGAGTGATTAACATGTTATAGATTTCTTTAAGTTGAAGTGGCTTTTTGTTTTGACCTTTGATACAATCAGGTAGTGATTTTAGTTTATTGTGTTGATTAAAAATTAATAAAATTTCGCCCAACGGGGGGCTCGAACCCCCGACCACCAGATTAAGAGTCTGGCGCTCTACCGACTGAGCTAGCCGGGCACTTTGGTAAAAAAAATTTAATTAAGAAACAAAACATTTTAAAAGATGACCCTGTAAAAAAAACTAAAAATAAAATGAGATCTAACATCTCAAGGAGAAGCAACTAATAATTGCGTTATCCAATTCAAAAAAAAAAAAAACATTTTAAAAGACAAAAAAAAACAAACAACAACAACAATCTCTTTTTTTGATTATTTCATTTTTCATATAAAAAAGACTTAAAAAACAAATAAATAAATAAATAAACTATTTTAAAAAGCCATCTTTTTACTTTATTGTAATTTATTATTTGATTATTTCATTTTTCATATAAAAAAGACTTAAAAAAAAAAAAAAAAAAAAAAAAAAAAAAAAAAAACCTGGGAAATCAGAAAATTTCCAGATTTTTAACTTTTTAAAGAAAAATAAAAAAAATAGAAAGAAAATAAGATGAAAATCACAAACAACACCACAAATATTAAGCAACACAAATGCCTACAAAAAATAAGCGAAATTGTGGATAAAACTCAATTAAAAAAAAAACAATTCAAATACGTCATAAACATCAATCACGAACCAGACGATAAAATAAAAAAAGATTTAGAAAAAAGTTTGGACAAAAAAGATGTTTTAATCAAAAGTAATAATACAATTCAAAATTCGAAACAAAAAAAAAAAAAAAAAAAAAAAAAAAAAAAAAAAAGGTAAACCAACCCCTCTTTTAGAGACCCTGTAAAAAAAAAAAAATAAAATAAAATGAGATCTAGCATCTCAAGGAGAAGCAAATAATAATTGCGTTATCCAATTCAAAAAAAAAAAAAAACATTTTAAAAGAATTCATTTTAAAATTTACAAGGAAAATTGTAAATTTATTGATTATTTTAACAAATATTTTTAATTAAGTTTTAATTAATCTAGTTTTATAATACCTAAAACAATTAATTGATAAAATAATTTCATAAAAGTATTTCTAAATTTTTCACCAAACCAACCAACTTCATTGGCATGCATTCTTTCAGTACTACTTCTACTAAAACCAACAGCTTTGAAACCTCTTGATAACATTTCATTTTCATAGGATGATAATGATTCTATAATTGGTAAACCATTGATAAATATTTTTGTTAATGCATTACCAAGCTCCAATGCATCTTTAATTGCAGTATTACCACCCATACCAGCATGAGAAGTCATTGCATGAACACTATCACCGAGTAGGGTTACTCTTGAAGTTTTAAAATTTAAAATTGGTGATGCTTGAGTTAGAGGAGTTGCATGTGAGTCTAGTAAATGTTGAGGTCCAAGATAATCATTTAATAACTTTAATACCATTGGATGATAATTTTTAGTATCACGCCTAATTAAATTTAATAAATCTTGGCGAGTCGTTGGAATTGGATCATTTGTAACATCCTTTGGTCTCCATTCATAGCTTATCAATAGAATCTCTGTATGATGTTGATTCTCCTCAATAACTCGTTCAATATTATCAACATCTTCAATACCTAAACTAATTGCATGTTGAATATTCTTTGTTCTACCAAAAATAATAGTATTTCTAAAATTACCCAAAGTTTTCAAAATTGTTGAATTTTCATCACCCTGAAAGATTACATCTAAAATATCATTTGTTACATTTGGTACCAATGCTTGAATTCTAAATACATTTACATCTGCAAATTTAAAATTTGGTAATTTAAAATCACGTACACATGATCTTACACCATCAGCACCAATTAAAATTTCACCTTTTTCAATTGTACCATCTTCAAATGTTGCTATCACTTCACCATTTACATCATCCTCTATATATGATTGTAATCTTTTACCAAACTCAACATCAATACCTTCCATTAAAATTGATCTTAATTCTGAACGATTTACAGTTCCACCAGATTTAAATTTTAATAAAATTTCAAGGTTACGATCTGCAACTGCAAATTCACCATCTTTAAATAATTGTTTAATTTTTTCAAATTTCTCTTCACATAATGATGATTTTAATGATTCAATACCAATCTTATTTAATCCAATTAAATAACCTTGAATTCTTGATTTTTCACTTGTATCTCTTTCAAATATTTTAAATTTAATATTTTCTCTTTTTAATATATTTGCTAATACTAATCCACCTAAACCGCCACCAATAATTAAAACTTTAATTTTTTCAATTCCTCTAAATAATAAAAAAAATTAATATATATTAATATATTTTAAAAATTTTAAAAAAATATGTTTAACTAATTTATTACTCTTTCATTATTTTTTTTCAATCTAATTATAAAAAATAACTACATTTGCTATGGAAAAAAAAAAAAAAAAAAAAAAAATTTATAATTGTATTTTATACCTTTGCTATAAAAAATAAAGTTGATACCTAATTATTATGATGATCAATCTTAATTTTAGTTAAGGTTTTTCTTTAATCCCGATACGCAATTATTTTTCATTAAAAATAAAAAAAAATTTTGAATTTTCAAGAGGATGAAATTTTAAAAAAAATGTTATGAATAAAAAATTTAAATTAAAAAAAAAAAATCTAAAAATAACACATAAGCAAAAATATTTTTTTTTTTTTTTTTTTTTTTTTTTATATTAAAATATTAAAATATTTATTTAAAAATTGTTTAGTATTATAGTTATTTTCTAAATTTACATAATTATATGCAGATGGTGTTGTTGATAATAATGAAGTGAAATCTTTTAATTGAATTTCTCTATCTTTTTTACTATTATTAAAATATATAATATAAAAACAATCATTTTCAAATAAATAATAACCTTTATCAAATAATTTAAATAAACTTATTGGTGGTATTGATAAAGATGATGATGATGATGATGAAGAAGTTGATTGAATTGATGATGATAAATATTTACAATTTAAAATTGAAATTAATTGGTCATTTGATAAAATTAAATTTCTATTAAAATGGCAAATCGCTTGAAAAATCGATTGATTATTTTGTTTTTGTTCATAAATAAATGAACCATCAATTAATCTTCTAACTCTATACTCTTTTTGATTGAAATTTACAATTGAATTTGAATTTGAATTTGAATTTGTATTATTTATTAATAATTCAATTGGTTGAAAACAAGAATTTACATTTAACCCTACATCAACGAAATAATCATTTCCATCTTTCCATTGAATAATATTTGAAAAGTGTATAATACCATTTGAATTTAAAACTGTTTTAACTAATTGAACTTTAATACCAATTTCATTTAAAAATAACCCAAAAACTATATTTAAATGTGACGAATTACCACCATTACCATCAATTATAATTTTTTTAATTATTTCTTTAATACTTGAAAAACTTTCACCATCATTATTATAATTATTATTTATATAATTATCATCATCAATTTGATTTTGATTTTGTTGTTCTTGTTGTTGTTCTTGTTGATTTTGTTGATTATTATAATTATTATCAAATTTATTTATTAATGGTATTTGTTGACAAAATAATAATTGGAGTTTTGAAATTTCACTTAATGATCTAATTTTAAAATGTTGAAATTCATTTTCATTACAATTTACCATCACTCTTTTTAAAAATTGAATTTTAAAATTAAAACTAAATTTATTTTTTAAAGAACTGTAAAACATTTTTATATTAATTTTTATTTTTTTATTATTATTATAATATTGTATTATATATATATATATTTTTTTTTTTTTTTTTTTTATAATAATAATTTTAATCTAAATGATTAAATAATTAATTTTGATAATAAAAAAAAAAAATTTAAAAAAAATAAAAAAATAAATTTAAATTTAATCATTTAAATTTGGAAAAAAAAAAAAATAATAATAAATATATATGCATTTATATTTATATAAAGAAATAATATTAAACTAGTAAAATACTTTACCCGTTTTTTTTTTTTTTTTTTTTTTTTTTTTTTTTTTTTTTTTTTTTTTTTCAATTGGGTGTATATACTTGTAAAAAATAGAATAAATATTACAGATATATTAACACTTTTATATCATATATGTGTGGTGTGTGGTGTTTTTTGTAAAAAACAATTGATTATATATTTATTTATTTTTCTTTGTGGGGTTGTTCAAAAAAGAAAAAAAAAGAAAAAAAAAAAATAAAAAAAAAAAAACGGGTAAAGTAAAATAAGCAAACATATAAAACTAATATGTTTTTAATTTTAAATTTATTAATCTATTTTTATTTATTTGTTTTTATTTATCTTCTATAAAATTGGTATTATATTTTTACTTCTTTTTTTTTTTTTTTATTTTTGTTCTATAAATTTTTTTTTTTTTATTTTTATTTTTTTCAATAACTTTTGTTATTAAGATACTGGATAACCATGATAATTTTGATTATTTAAATTATTAAGTTGATTTTGGTTATGAATAATATTGTTTTTTAATTGAGTTATTGATTCATCTACCAATTGTTGTTGATGAGATAATTGTTGTTGATGCTGTTGTTGCTTTAATAGTTCAGCAGTATTTGAAATTGATAATGGAATGATATGATCAAGTTCTTGACGTTTTGGAATACCATTTGAAGATGATAATGGGGTGTCGACACCACCATCACCACCACTACTATTATTGTTGTTATGAGTATTTTGTGCTACATTATCAGCTCCAACATCACCATCCATAGCATTATCATCATTTGAACTTATCATAAAAGTTGATGATGGTATAATTGTATTTGATTCTCTAATAAAATGATGGTGATGTGATGAACCATTAATTAATGGAGTTGAATGATTTTCTTCATCATCATTTGCGCCACCACCACTACCACTACCACTACCCTTACCTTTTTTATTAAGTAATATTCCTCCATTATTATTATTATTATTATTATTAAATTCTTCATTATTGCTTCCACTACCACCATTTGCTTCAATATCATCATTACAATTATTATTTTTATTAGCACCACCACTACCACTACCACCAGTAATTTCATTTAAATCAACCTCAACATTTTCAAATGGAACGAATGGAGAACCAACTCTACTTGATAAACCACCATTTTCTCTATAAGATTTCAAATTGATTCTCATTACTAATCCGAAAATGATAGCTTGACAAATTGGAACTACGACATAAGTTGAAAAGGACATATAATCGAATGGAACATGGAATACTAAACTAAGTATGGAAAATACACCACCAAAGAAATCCATTACAACAAAAATCATACTAAGTCCAACCTTTTCTTGATAAACTTCTAAAATTTGTGGAAAGAATCCAACTGCCATTAAACCTGTTGCTGCAATGGTCAATATTAATTGTAAAACAAAGGAATTGGTATGCTTTGCATTCAAAATTGAATAGAGTGAAATAATTGTTGCAATCGTTACTAAAACACATAATCCTATTGTAAATAATAATCTTTTTAAATTATATTTTCTTTTTTTAAAAAAAAATAAAAAAATCAATTGTTAATTAAAATAAATAAATGAAAAATAGGGGTGGTAAATATACAAACTTACTTTTGATAAAATAAATGTTGCATGACAATTACTAAACTGAAAAGAGAAAAACATGAAATTTGAACTACAAGTGCTGGTGGTTCTCTATTAAAAACTAAATTTGTACCTAAAATAACACCACATGCATACCAACATCCAAAACATGTTGGTGATACACCCTTGGTTGATTTTCTTTTGTAATTTAAGTGAACTTTTATATTAAAAAAAAAAAAAAAAAAAAAAAAATTAGTGGTTTTTTTTTTATTTTTTTATTTTTTTTTGGTGGGGTGGAAGGGGAGTATTTATAAATAATTTAAAATTTAAAACTTACTTTGAGGAACTAATTGAACTGACCAGAGTATAGTACCTACAATTCCAAAAAGATTTGAGAGAATTTTATTTTCCATTTTTTATTTTTTTTATTTATTTTTTGTGTAGGTGTGTGATTTTGGTGAATGAATTTAATTAAATGACTGAATCAAAATGTGGATGATGTCAATTTTTTTTTTTTTTTTTTTTTGATTTTTTTTTTTTGATTTTGATTTTTTTTAGATTTTTTAAGATTTTTTAAGATTTTTTTTTATTATTATTGTGAAAGTCTTGAAATGGGAAGAAAAAAAAGTGATGGTGCGTGGTCTGGTAATCTTTTGAGTTAATTATTATTATAATTTAATATATATAAAAAAAAAAAAATTATTTTATTTTTTTTTAAAAAAAGTGATTTTTTTTTTTTAGGAAAAAAAAAAAAAAAAAAAGTGAAGGTAGTAGTGGTGATAAAATTTAATGCTATTATATAAATATATTTTAAATATTGTGTTTAATCACACTCTTTTGGGATAAAAGTAGAAATATCACAATCAATAATAAATCTAATTTGTGGAATTGTATAGATAAGAGGGATGATTGTATATGTCGCCAGTTTTATAATATATATAAAAACTAGTTTTATTTAGTTTAAAATGATATAATATTTGGGTTTATAATATTTGTTTTAATAATATTATAATAATAATATAATTATCTATTTATTTATTATAATTTATTGATTTTATTTATTTGTATAAAAAATAATTTTTTTTTTTTTTTTAATGATAATGACAAGAATTAATAAAAATGACGTTTTTATATGAAAAAAAAAACCAAAAAAAAAAAAAAAAAAATGTCCAAAAAAAAAAAAAAAAAAAAAAAAAAAAAATTTAAAAAAAAATATATTTTTCACCAGGTTTCACCAAGATATTTAAATAATAAAAAAAAAAAGATAACAATTAGCGGGTAATATATTTAAAAAAAAAAAGAAAAAAGAAAAAAAAAAGAAAAAGAAATTTAAAAATAAAAAAAATAAATAAAAAAAAAAAAAGTAGATTTAATAAAATAAAAAAAAATAAAAAAAAAAATAAAAAAATGTGTGATGATTTGAAATAAATTTTTATTTTTATTTATTTATTTTTATTTTATTTTTATTTAATTGAAATTTTATTATAAAACCATTATAATAACATTTATTTGAATTTGTAGTATTTTTGTTTTTATATTATATTAAAATTTCATTTTAATTTTTTTTTTTTATTATTACTATTTTAATTCGACATCATAGATTTAACTGATAAAATCAAGATATTTTTTATATTATTATTATATTATTTTTCTTATTATATTATTTTATTTTATTTTATTTTATTTTATTTTATTTTATTTTATTTTTTAATTTTTTTTTTTTTTTATTATTATTATAATTTCTTATAATTTCCAAAATTAATTTCATTTTCTAATTCTTTTAAATCTTCAGTATAATTTATCCAAACATAGCCTAATAAATCAGAAGGTAAATCATAATTTTGAGATTTACCATTATATGGAACCGATAAATAAATTACATTTGATCTACCGAATTTTCCAATTAAATAACCAAATTCGAAAACTACATTTAATCTTGGATATGCAATTTCAACATAATCAGAATTTGAATCTTTTTTAGTAAAAGCTTTATTATCGGGTGACATTATTACAATACCAAATTTACAATTTGAAATTTCTTTCTCTAATTTTTCAATTATTGTTTGACCATTATTTGGTTTTTCAAATAATAAAATTGGTTCAAATCCCATTTCAAATAAAAATTTTGAAACTTTTTCTCTTACAATATTATTATGACCATGAACAATGAAAACTTTTATTCTTTCATTATTCCCATTACTAATACTATTATTATTATAATTATTATTATTATTATTATTAATAACACTACTATTTGTGTTTACTGTTGATACACTATTATTATTATTATTATTATTATTTGGTATTATGTCAATTGATTTTATAATATTACTACTATTATTTAATGATATAAAAAAAATTAAAAAATAAAATAAAACTAATAGTCTAAAAATATACTTCATTATTTAATATTAAAAAATTATGAAAAATAAGAATAATAAGAACAATAAGAAAAAAAAAAAAAAAAAAAAAAATTTTTTAATTTTAATCAAAGGGTTAAATGGTGGAAATAAATAAAAAAAAAAAAAAAAAAAAATTAAATTTAAAAATTAAAACTTAAAAATAAAATGATGACTGTTTTAAAACAGTATTTTTGTAAATTTTTAAGAATGATTCGGGAAAAAAAAAAAAAAAAAAGATATTTTTATTTTATTTTTATTTTATTTTTATTTTATATTACATTGGAAATTGATTAAAAAACTATTACTCTATATTTAATATATTATTATTATTATTACATGTTATTATAATTATTATTTATTTTTATTTTTTTAACTTTTCTTTTCTGAAGAAGCAAATATTGTACTTTTTCTAGGAGGTGGTGGATTTGATTGACTTGGAGATGATTTATTTGTAATTTTACTATTATTTTTAGTTGATGTTGTTGTTGTACTTTGTGATTTTTTATGATTTTGTGAAGAAGCAGAAGTTGTTGAAGTTGATAAAGAAGTTGAAGATGAAGAAGTTAAATTTGAAAAGAATCCTTTACTACCACTGCTGCTGCTTTCAATAGCAGGTCTTAATGATAATACACTTGGTAAATCATCTGCTACTATGTTGTTATTATTGTTATTATTATTTTCATTATTATCTAAATCTTTCCAATCAGAAGTTGCTTTTGTCATTAATAAAGTTTTAATAAATTTCTCTTTATCAATATTTTTTAATTGAACGAAATAAATTGATTTCTCCATAAATAGTAATATTGAATTTGTTAGATTGAAAATATCTAAAACGTCAATAACTCTAATTTTACTTGATAATGAAACATCAATGATATTCCAAATTCTATTATTTGATTTCAAACCACTTAGTATTGATTTTTGAGCCTTTTGTAATAACACTAAACAATCATTAAACGAATAGAATATTGTCTCTTTTGAAACTTTAAATTCATCTGGAAATACCCATTGTTCAGTCAATTCATCACTTGATGATTTACCACCTGATCTATATTTCTTTAATCTCTTTAATAATGAATCCTCTTCTTTTAATGGATAAATTGAATGTATAAAAAATTCACCATCTAAAATATATTTTCTACCATTTTCATGAATATTCTAATAATAAAGTGTGTGTGTGAGTGTGTGTGAGCAGCTATGTATATACATAAATATATATACATATAAGTTAATTTAATAATACTTACAACTTTATCAATTATTGTTTCTTGAAGTTGTTGAGTTTTAATTTGATTATCATCATCTCTTTTTGCTTCATTAATGAAAGAAGTAACTTCTTTAATACCTTTTAAACATTTATTTAATAATTTTACATTTGCATGATTTGGAGGTGTCTGTTTAATTAATTCACTCAATAATAAAACATAACGTGGTAAACGTTGAACTGGCATAATCAATATTGAATTCAAATCAAGTCCATTACATCTACTATCATTTCTACATTTTTCTAAAAAATTTGAAAAATCTTTTTTCTTTCTTAATCTCGCTAATAATGTCACTGATGCATCATATCCAATAATATAATTACTATACATTTTAAAATTTTCTTGCTATTTTTAAAAAATAAAAAAAAAAAAAAAAAAAAGGGGACAGGGGTAGAGCGAAGGAGTTAATAATAATAATAATAATATTTATTTATTTATTTGATATATATATATATATAATAAACTTACATTTTTATTAAAAATATTTGTAATTGCAACAGTTGATTCCAATGAGGTGATTTCTTTTAATTTTTGAGGTTTTGAATTTGGTGATGAGAAAGTGGTTGTAGTGGTGGTAACTGTTGATAATCTATTTTGATTGGTTGTAGTTACTGTTGTTTTAGTTAGAGAATTGGGAGGTAAGATATCATTTGACCAACTGAAAGAGTTATAACAAATGGCTAACTCTGTAAAGAATTCAACATGAAATTTTAATAAATCTTCAGTTAAGAAAATTGATTTAATATGTTCTTCTTTTATTAATGACTTATGTTGATTTCTTAATGGGTCAATATAAACCTCTTGAATCGCTGATAAATAAGTTACATAAGATTTCTCAGTTTGTATAATTTCTTCTAATATTAATTCTCTCTTTTTTTTAGTTGATTCATCTTCATCATTTTTACTATTACTACCACCACCACTATTTGATGATGTTGTAGAATTATTATTACCCATTTTTTGTATTTGAATAAAAAAAAAAAAAGTGGGAAAATAAAAAAATAAAAAAATAAAAAAATAAAAAAAAAGAATAAAAAAAAAAATCTGAAAAAAAAAAAAAAAAAAATTTAAAAAAATAAAACAAAATAAAAAATCAGATTTTTTTTTCAAATAAAAGAAACTTTTTTTTATTTGCACCATCAAACCTAAAAAGGTTAAAGGGTTAGAAGGTTTACACCAATATTTTTTTTTTTTTTTATTTTTTTTTATTTTTTTTTTTTTTTTTATTTTTTTTTTTTTTAATTTTTTTTTTTTTTATTTTTTTTTTTTTTAATCAATTTTGTTGTGTTGTTAGGGTCCTTGGAAAAAAAAAAAATGAGTCGAAACCGCCACCACCACCCAGATTCTACTGAAAAACTTTTTCAATATGATAACTTAATGGAATTTGAATTTGGGAATGATTGTACAGCAGAATGTGTCAAGGAAGTAGTGGAAAGACTTGAAATGTATAAAACTGCATCAATACTTTATCAATCACTCAAAGTAAACTAAGATGGTACCTTACCTCTTTTTCAACTTAGAGATGTGTTAAACTACAAAAGTGGTAATGATCATTTAGTTCAAAACAAAAATATTCAAGATCTCTTTACAGTCAATATTTTGGATCTTAATTTTCCTGGTACAAGAAAAAGAACAGATATCAGGCCAACAAAAAAAGAAGAAAATTAATAATAATAAAAAAAATATATATATTTTTTAAAAGATTATTACACAAACCTACTACTGGTCGACCATGGCCTCAAATCACTTCAGGTTACATAAATAAACATATAAATAAATAAATAATTTAATTCATTGTTGAAATATAAATTTCTTTATTATTATCATTTATTAAGTTGAAATTTGAAAAGCATAATTTTAATATTGATTTGGAATAAACTCAAATTCATTTTTAATTTGTTTTTAAGTGATCAAAAGCAAACAAAAAATTGCTTAAACTGAAGTGATTAAAAAAAAAAAAAAAAAATTTTAAAAGTAATAATGTATTGATATTATAATTTTATTATGTTATGATTGTGGTGATGTTGTCTTGGTTGGGCTCTCACAGCCAATACTCATTTTATTCGATTACAAACAAATTAAAAATATAATAGTCATATCTGATTTTTTTTTCAAAATAAAAGAAGTTTTTTTTTTTATTTGCACAGTCAAACCTAAAAAGGTTAAAGGGGTTAGAAGGTTTATGGTATTTTTTTTTATTTTTTTAATTTTTTTAATTTTTTTTATTAATTTTTTTTTTTTTTTAATCAATTTTATTGTGTTATTAAGAAAAAGGGTCCTAAGAAAAAAAAAAAAAAAATTAAAAAATAAAAAAAATAAAAATAAAAAAAAAAAAAAAAAAAGAAAAAAACAAAAAACAAAAAATAAAAAACAGAAAAAAAAGAAAAAAAAAAAAATAAAAAAAAAAAAAATTTAAGAATGATACTATTATTAATATTATTGATTTAGTTACTTGATTTTTTTTTTTTTTTTTATTTTATTTTTTTTTTTTTCTCCGGTTTTAAAAATAGTTCCTTTTTTTTTATTTTTGTAAAAAACAACTGGAAAAAATTTGATCGAAGAGTTATTAACAATCACAAAAATTTGAAAAAAAATTTAAAATTAAAAAAAAATTAAAAAAAAAAAAAAAAAGAAAAAAACCCCATTTTTAAAAATTTTTTTTTTTTTTCAACAAAATTTTTTTTTTAAAAAAAAAAAGTTATTATAATTAAAAAAGAAAAAAAAAGAAAATATTAAAAAAAATATATATATATATATTTTATATTTATTTATATTTATTTTTTTATTTATTTTTTTTTTCCAAAAATATATTTCTATATTTAATCTGTTTTTTTTTTTTTTCTTGGGAAAATAAAAAAAAATAGAAAAAAAAAAATAGAAAAAAAAAAAAAAAAAAAAAAAAAATCAAATCAAATCAAATCACACACAACACACATACACACATATATTTAAATAAATTGTAATAGTAAATATTAGTAAAATAAATAAATAATAATAATAATAATAATAATTGTAAAAAATTGAAATTTAATTATAATTTTTTTTTTTTTTTTATTTATTTTTTTTAAAAAGATAAATTAAAAAAAGAAAAAAAAAAAAAAAAAAATGTCACAAAAACAAAAACCAATTAGATTTCAAGATTATCAATTCACAGCAACCAAAGATGAAGCATATGGTAGATCGGATAGATATGTAAAACAATTTTTAAATAAAAATTTATTAAAGAAAAAGGATGGAACATTGGGAACTGCTGAAGAGCTATTAACATTGATTCAACAATCCAATATAAATGTTGTGACAGCATCAACGGGTGGAGCAGCAATGGGTGCAATGTTAAATCATACCGTATCAACCATTAATCTAACTGGTAGTGGTAGTGTACCAACCTATAATCCATCAGATAATAGAAATAGTGGATCACATGTAATAACAAGTACAAATAGTGTAATTAGTAATTCAAGTATAAGTAGTACTGGTGTAATAAATAATAATATAAATAATAATAGTAATATAAATAGTAATACAGGAACGACGACAACAACAATATCATTACCAAATAATACAGAAATAAAAACAGCATTAGTTTCAACTGGTAGTCAAAATGCATCCGATACAGCACAGATTGATATAGAATTTCATTTATCGTATACACAATTGGTGACATTACCACCAAGTATATTTAGTTTAATTTGGATTCAAAAGTTGGTATTGACTCATCATAATATAAAAACATTGAGTGAAGATATTGGAAAGTTACAACAACTTCAAGTGTTGGTATTGGAGAATAATAGATTGATCAATTTACCTCAATCAATTGGTGACTTGGTAAATTTGAAGAGATTAGAAGTCGATAACAATCATTTGGTATCACTATGTTCATTGGAGCGATTGTCAAAACTTGAAGTCCTCTCTGTAAATAATAATAAATTAACCCTATTGCCAACTTCTATCGCTTCCCTCTCTAGTTTGAAAACTTTAAATATTAAATCAAATCCAATCATTACACCACCATCAACTGTTGTCTCTAAAGGTTTAAAAGATATTGTATCATTTCTTCGTGAATTAGAAACTGGTGCTAGACCATGTTTAAGATCAAAATTGGTAGTTTTAGGTGATCGTAAGTGTTTTTTCGTAAAAATAAATATTAATTTAAATCAAATGATAATTGATAATATATTAATATATGTATTTTTTAATAAAAAAAGCTGGAGTTGGTAAAACATCAGTTGTACAATGTATGAAAGGTAAAAAGAAAAAAACAAATGTAACAAGTAGTAGTATAAATATTGGTGGATCAAGTGGATCAGAAGTTGGAATTGAAATTGATCAATATGATTTTGATGTTGTATTTGATGAAGATGATAAAAAGAGAAGAGTGATAACCTTATCAACATGGGATATCGCTAATCAAGATGTTTACTTTGCAAGTAGTCAATTGTTTGATTCAGAGAGATCAGTGTATATAGTGGTATTCAATTTGAACAATGATGATTTCTCTGCCATAGAATATTGGTTACATTGTATCATGAGTACATCACCAAATTCACCGATTGTATTGGTGGGTACACATATTGATGCATTTGAAAATTTAAATGTTGTCAATGCGGTATTGGAGAGTGTTGCCTCGAGATTTCAAAAGAGATTCACAAATATTCAAGCCATCATCTCGGTTTCATGTACCACCGGTTACGATGTCGACAAGTTACGTCAACTCATTGAGGACATCATAAAGACTCAACCTTATCTCAAAGAGAAAGTCCCAAGTAGTTTCTTTACACTCGAGGAGGCATTGATCGAGGTGAAAAAGAAAAGAATTCCACCAGTGATGATGTGGCAAGAATATATCAACCTAGCAAACATTTGTAATCTTAAAGACTCTGTTCAAATTCAACGTGCCACGGAATTCCTTCACAATATTGGCTCCATCGTTTATTTCAATGATTTAAATTCATCAACTGTTGGTAAAATGGTGATTTTGGATCAACAATGGATCATCAATTGTATGTCCTCTTTAATCACCTCAAAGTTACTCATAAACAATTGTAATGGTATCGTTAGACAATCCGATTTGGAATTGGTTTGGAAAGCTCCAACTTATCCTGAACATCTTCATCCAGCTTTACTCTCTATCATGCAAGCATTTGAAATTTGTCGTTCATTATCACCATCGGATCTTGTACGTCCAGAGGAGGTCAATGAAAAAGAGGTCATGGGTGATCGTAATTTAGTACCAAATCTATTATCTGACAATACAAACATTGTAGCTCAATGGGATGATTTCATCGATCCTGATACAATCTTATTGAATAGACAATATCATTTACCATTTTTACCAGAGAAATTCTTTGGAAAGTTAATCATTCATCTTATGAATTTTACTAAAGTTGAAAGTTGTCAAAAACGTGCCGTTATCTTAAGAAATCAAGATAATCATGAAGCTTTAATTGAATTGAAAACAATTAAAGATAATAAAGATGGTACTTTTAAAAAGATTCTAACTGTTGATGTTCGTGGTCTAGTTTCACCAGTTAGTTTATTACGTATTGTAACTGATACAATTGAATCTTTATTTTCACAATGGTACAAATTAGATATTAAAAGGTAAAAATTTAATTAATTAAAAATAATAATTTTTTTTATTTAATTATTAACATTTTTTTTTTTTTATTTTTTTAATATAGATATATAAGTTGTTATGAATGTGCAATTTTATATGATAGAAATCCAACATTATTTACAATTGAAGAATGTGAACTTGCAGTAATTGATGGTAAAACAGTTTTAACATGTAATCAAAAGAGTGATTCAGATAGAGTTTCAACATCACATAGATTGAAATTGGATATATTGGCACCAGATATTTCAATGGTAGATATACCAATACCAAGATTTAATTTAAGCGAAGTAAAGATCAATAAAGAGGTTGGTCGTGGTGCATTTGGTATTGTTTATGAAGCGGAATGGATGAGTGAATGGATAGCATTGAAAAAGTTATTATTACCTTCATCAACCGATACAACCAATCTCAATGGTAATGGCGAAGTTATGGTCTACGATGATCCAGATCAATTGATTGAAGATCGTTTACGTGTATTTAGAGAGTTTAGACATGAGGTTTACTATATGAGTGGACTCAATCATCCAAATGTTATGAAAATCAGCGGTTTTTGTATTCAACCTTTATGTATGGCATTAGAGTATGTTCGTTATGGTTCATTGTATAGTTTACTCTCAAATTCAAGTATAGAAATTAGTTGGGGACTACGTTTACAAATTGCTAGTGAAATCGCCAAAGGTATGCAACATCTTCATTCTCATAATCCACCCGTCATTCATAGAGATCTAAAGAGTCCAAATATACTCTTGAATGGTATTACCGAGGGTCAAAACTCAGTGGCCACAATCATTGATTTCGGTACAAGTACTGCTTTGTATGGTGGTGCCGCTTTAATTCGTTGTGTTGATCAACCACTTTGGTTGGGTCCAGAGGTTTTGGCAGGCACTGCCTATAGTGAACCATCAGATGTTTACTCTTTTGGTATCATACTTTGGGAATTGTATACACGTGCTCATCCATTTGATGAGTTTCAATTTGGTCAATGGATGAGTAAATTGGAAGATGAAATCATTAGAGGTTTACGTCCAACTATTCCACCAACTTGTCCACCAGAATATGTAGAATTAATTCAATCATGTTGGACTCATGAACCAAATAGTCGTCCAACTTTTACAAGTATTGTCGAAATTTTAGGTCAAATTAAAAAGAAATTTGCTCCTTTACCATTTACTCATCCACCACATATTAGAAATATGATGAGAAAATCAAGATCTTCTTCAATTTCTGAAGCAATGTTACCTTCAAATTTATTACATTTAAATTTAAATGGTATTAATAATAATAATAATAATAGCAATAATAATAATAATAGCATACCAGTTACAACTATAAGTTTAACATCAAGTGGTACATCACCAACAAATTCACCAGTTGGTGGATTATTATCACAAAGTTTAACTCAACCAATAACTTCAGGTGGTAGTACAAGTGGAATTTTATCAACATCAGTTAATAGAGATAATTCATCATTGGTATCAGCATCATCATTAGGTAATAATACATCAACATCATCATTGGCTTCATTGGTATCAAATAATAGTGGTTTACATCATTCACCATCAGCTTCAGATGGATTAAATGATTATTATGGTGCGGATAATAATAACAATAATAATGATAGTACAATGGATTTCTTCCAAGATATTTTCACAGAGGAAGAGAATGAACAACCTTATCCATTTGCAGATGATGATCAACAAAAAGGTATACTCTTTGGTTTCGATGAAGAACAAACCAATCCAAGTGCATCATCCGTTAGTATTATCATTGCTGCAACGATGGCAAAAATGATTGAAATGATGACTAAAGGTGAAAGTTCAGCTACATTAAAGAGTGAACATATCTCCACAAGAAGAAGATCAGATACAGCGGGTAAAAATGGTGTACCACCACATTGGAGAAATTCAGTTCCATTATCAACAAACTCCTCCACCACTTTGGATGAAACTTTTATCGATGATTTCATCTATGTTTATCGTTCATTCACAACACCAAGAAATATTTTCAAATTATTGGTTCGTAGATTCTTTGGACCAAGACATACAGATAAAGTTGATACATTTACAATTAAGAAATTTGAACAAAAGAAAGCTGCAATTCGTCAAGGTATTGCAGTTTTCTTAAGAAAATGGGTGGCCGATATTACAGAGTTGGAATTTAGACAAGAGGAGTTTTGGTTATATCATAATACCGTGGCTTTCACTAAACAATTCATTGCATCTGAATTCCCAACTATTGCAACTCAAATCTATGGTACATTAACAACCCATGAGGATGAAGTAAATTTAACCAATCAAAGATTCCTTCAAATTGCTTTTAGCGAAAGTGAAATTCAAATTGATCGTGCAATGTCTTCAATGCAATTAACAACACCAAAACCATTTAGAAGTCAAAAGAATTTAGCGAATAGTTATAACTCTCAAAGTGGTGGCGGTGATTCTTCATTCTATTATCAACCATCATCAAATGATGTATCAAGAGTATTTTTAAATCTTGCAACTGGTATGAGAGATCCATTATTAGGTATAACGGTTAAAGAAAAAAAATTCAAAAAAGATAAAGTTTCAACACTTTGTTGTAGTGGTTCAGAGATTATAGATTGGATTACCAAATGTATGCCAATTAAAAGAGAAGAAGCATCCATTTTAGTTTTGGATATGTTGATGAAACAATTCTTTATTCAAATTTCAGATGATGGTATACCCATTTCAAATCAAAAAGGTACCAATCCAACCTTTTCAGATTCACCAACCTCATTCTATATGTTTTTAGAGGACGATCCAGAATTGATTGCTCGTCAATACACTTTCCTTGAATTGAAATATCTTCAAAATATTCATCCAAGAGAATTGTTGGGTTTCTCTGTTGGTTTGGTAATGCCAAATGAAAATGAAAAGGATCCTGAGAAATGGAGACAATCAAATTTCCCACATATCTATGATTATTTTAGATGGTTCAATAAGATGACAATGTTAGTTAGTACAGAAATTTTAAGACAAAGAGATATTAAACAACGTGCTTCAATCATTGAAAAGTATATCTCTATCGCATTGGAGTATCTTAGTCTTTGGAATTTCAATGGTATCATGCAAGTATTAAGTTCACTCCATAGTGAACCAATTTCAAGACTCTCTGCAACTTGGGCAAAAGTTTCTCAGAGATCAATGGATTGTTTCTATGAACTCTCACGTCTTATGTTACCCGAATCCAATTATTTACCACTTCGTACGGCTTTAGCCTCACAAAAACCAAACACTATCATTCAAGCCTCACCACTCTATCCAAATATCTCCGCCTATATGGTACATACCGTTTGTCCTACCATTCCATTCCTTGGGGCTTTAATAGCTGATCTCTCTCAAACTTGTACAGAGAATCCAACATTCATTAGTAGTGGCGGTGAAAAGATGATCAATATTCTTCGTGTTAAACGTCTCTCTAAAAAGATGAAAATGTTCAAAGAATACAAAGAGATGCCAACTCAATACCTTCCTGCATTGACAACCATTCCACTCCAATACTATGAACATTATGTAAATGATTTGAAAGCATTGGATAGTTTACAAATTGATCGTCTATCTGATATCGAAAGAAAACTTGAAATCATCTGTGAAAAGAATGGCACAACCAATGATGACAAAGAGAAAGGTGATGAGAATGGTGGTGGTTTGACTAGTAGTAATTTCTTTGGTAATGGTTCCGATGAATTAACTGAACGTGATTGGACTATCCTCTTAACAAATGCTTCTGTCATCGCCTATAATCGTGGTGATGTCGTCATGGAAGAGAATGCTATAAACACTCATCTCTATCGTATAAAGAGTGGTGCTATCTCTGTTGAAAAGAAAGATAAAGAAGGTATCAATTGTAAGGTCGCTACGATGTTTGCTCCAAAGATGTTTGGTGAAATGTCTTTCCTTGGTAATAAAACAACTGCTCGTTTAACCGTTGATGAAGAATCTGATCTCTACGTTATGGATATTCCTTTCTTAAATAATCTATTCAATGGTCATCCACGTTTAGGTGCTAAATTCTATAAGATTATGGCAAATCAATTGGCAATTAGATTAAAGAATTTACCATGGTCAAAACCAAAAAATACAACTGGTGGTAGTAGTAGTAGTAATCAATCTGCTGGTCCAGATAATATTTTAGGTACAACTCCAACTGGTATTAGTAGTAGTGGCGGTGGTTTAACTTCATTATTAAATCAAAACCTTTCATCCATTATGTCATTATCAAATAGTAATACACCACCAGCATCACCAAGAGTAATGACTACACCAACATTACCATCTCCACCAGCTCCATTACAATCTCCACCAACCAGTGGTATTAGTTCACCAACAACAACAACATCAACAACAACTGATCAACAAAAAATTAATAATACAATTTTCCAAAATGTACATCCAACAATTAATGTTCATCGTACATCTTCATCAGCAAATTTAGTTTCTCCACATGGACGTCCATCAAATTCAGGTTTCGGTCATTCAAGTGGTGGTGAAAGAACCATTAATAAAGATCCACATCAAAGAGATAGTGGTAGTATGGATAAACCAATTCTATCACTTGGAAGTGGTGGTACACCTCGTGGTGATGGTGCTCGTAGTGGATCCATTAGTTATTTAGGTCGTACTCAAACCTCAACTTCACCATTGAATGAAGGTTTAAGCGGAGGTCAACAACCAGTTATGAAAAAGAATGATCAAGAGTTTTGTCAAAGATTTGCATTGGTCGATGAAATTGTCATTAAAGATTATCCATGTTCATTAAACCGTTCCGGTAGATTGTATATCTCTCAACAACATGTTTGTTTCTACAGTAAATTCTTTGGTTATAAAACTAAAAAGGTAATTCCATTCAAAAATATTGACAAACTAATTTGTATCAATGTCAATCAAATAGAACTCACTCGTCTTAAAAACACCGTACCAAGTAATTATCGTTTAACTTTCCAAACTGGCAAAGATCGTGAAGATGCTTTCAGTATGATTCATATCCTTTGGGATTCATCAAAAGTCTCCAATTCCTCCTCTGATGAAATCAAAAATAAATTGGCTGCCGAAAGAAAGAAAGTCAATAATCTTACACTCAAAACTCGTTCCAATAAAAACAAAGGCGATGAACTCACCAAAGAGGATTGGGAATTAATCGGTTGTGAAGGTTCACGTTCCTCCACTTTCAAAAAGGATGAAGTAATCATTCGTGAAGGTGAACGTATGCAAAAGATTTTCCAAATTGGTAAAGGTGTTTGTCGTATTGAAAAATCAGTACCTGTTGCTCCTGGCTCTTCTGAAATGAAAAAAGTTGTACTTGGAACAATGAAACAAGATGATACCTTTGGTGAAATCACTTACCTCTTAAATGGTGAAACCACTGCTGATGTCATTGCTGACACTGATCAAACCGAGGTTTATACAATCGAAGGTCAATTTGTAAATATTTTATTCGATTTAAATCCTGCTTTAGCTTCAAAATGGTTTAAATATTTAGCCACTGCTTTAAACAAAACTTTAATTGAAAGAGAATCACAACTTTATGCTTAAAAAAAAAAAAAAAAAAAAAAAAAAAAAAAAAACATTAGTTTATAGTAAATAATAATTAATTACATTAATTAAAACTGTATATATAAATATAAAATTTAATATATTCATTTAAAGAAAATAAATAAATAAATAAAATAAATAAAAAAAAAAAAATTAGTAAAATTACAAATCAATTTAATAAAATCCATAAATTTTAATTCTTAGGAATCAATTTTATTAATATTTTCTTTATTTTATTTTATTTTTTTTTTTTAAAAGAATCTTTTTAATAATAATTAAAAGTGATGTTTAACTTTAATGATTTACTATTCTTGTAACTTTTAGTATTTCTAGAAAGGAGTTTATCTATAATTCATAGGTTTACAAAAATTTAAAATAAACTTTAATGATTTACTTTTAAATTTTTGTAATCTTGATAAACCAAATACAATACCAGCAACAAAAAAATATTGAAAACCTATGAATCTATTGATGTATTTTATTTTATTTATTGATGTTGTTGCTCATCTTTAGAATAATTTAATATAATCTTATTGAGAATAACAATAATAACAATAATAATATTTAAACATATGTTGATAAATCTGTTAAAGTAATAAAAGGGTCTCTAAAAATATTAACTTTTCCAGAAACTTCCAGTGATGCTTCAGATGTTACAACTCGAACAAATGCTAAAGAATCTAAAGAAAAACCTAAAATTTTTTTAAAATTATTACCTAAAATTTCCATTATTTGATTTGCTTTTAAACTTTTTTCAAGCGAATTAAATTTTGGATTGACATTATTGCAATGTGAAATTATTCTATACATTGTTTTTGAAGGAACTTTTAAAGTAAGAAGTTGTAATGATTGATCATTTTCTTCTTTTTTTTTAATTCTGCCCATAGTAGGACCAAAAGAATATATAAATTCGAATTGTTTCATTGAGATTTTTGATGTATTTTCTCTCTTTCTTTTTTGATCGTTTTTATTATTTAGTTCTTTATCTTCTTCATCTTCCTCATCATCTGAACACTTATCTTCAGAAACTTCAATGTTTGATAAATTCTCTTCCTTATCAATTTCTTCTTCTTTATCAGTTTCTTCTTCTTCTTCCTCCTCTCCTTTTTCTTCTTTTTCTTCATCATCTTCATCATCTTCTTGATTAGCATAATGCTCATAATCATCAATATCATACTCTTGATCGATATATCGAATTTTTTTATGTTTTTCATCATTAATTATTTTCTTTGGTGTTGTATTTTTTGTTTCTGTTGATGTTGTTAATCTATTAAAAAATTTATCAGAATTTCTAGTCATCCAAAGTAACATTAATGAATAAATATATGAAGGTTG
>NC_007091.3:4974389-5034389 GCF_000004695.1 Dictyostelium discoideum AX4
TTAAATTTAATTTCCAAAAATTAAAGAGAAATTGTAAATTGGAGTTCAGACAATTATTAGCAGTTGGTATTAATTTATTATTAATATCATTGACTATTATTTAATTATTTTTATTTTCACCTATTTTTATTTTCACCAAAGCCAAAAAAAAATAAAAAAAAATAAAATAAAATAATTTAAATAAAAAAAAAGAAAAAAAAAAAAAATATGGAAAATTATTTTTTTTAAATTGGAAGGTTTAAAATTATATTATATTTTGGTCATTGGGATTTGTTTTGTTTCAAAACCATATTAAAAATATTTTTCTTTTTGTTTAATTTTTATTTTGTATCTCCTGTGTAAAAAAATGGGGTGTTTATTTTTTTTTTTTTGCAAATATTTTTGGATTGTTTCTTAAAACAACAAAATTTTTATTTTTATTTTTTTCACATTAAAAATAAATAAAATTAAATTGTTGTTATTTTTACAAAAATATTGATAATAATGTCCTAATACTTTTTTTTTTTTTTTTTTTTAATTTATGGTTTACAATACAAATTAATATTTGTTTAATTTTTATTTTTAATAGAGAAATTATCAAATACAATTATAAAAAGTTTAATTTAAACTAAGCTAATAATATCATAAATGTGATTAACATTCAAATGAGCAACACCAGTTCTCATTCTATCATGAGCTTCAAATAATGATCTGGCGATGGCAATGGATGCGCATAATCCAAGGAAGTCGCTGAACTTTAAACCATAACCACGTGGTGAGGCTTTTAAGAAAAGTAAATTAACAGTGTTAAATGGAAGATTAAATCCAGATGTACCTAATGCTCTGTGAATTTCTTGAGCGTCAATTGTACCTAAAATAATAATAATTATTAAAATTTTTATAATAATAATTTACAAAAATTAAAAATTATTAGATATTTATTTTTATTTTTTCCAAAATTAATAATTAAATAATAATAATAATAATAATAATAATAATAATAATAATAATAATAATAATAATAATAATAATAATAAACTTACCACTACGATTACGGTCATTGGCTAAAAAGTTGGCATATAAAATATTAATAAATTGATGCAATGCAGCATATTCATAAAAATCAATTTGACCACTCTTATCAACATCAAATACTCTAATTAATTTTGTCTAAATTTTAAATTAATATTAATATTTATTTAGAATATTAAAATTCTTCTTCTTTTTTTTTTTTTCCAAATTAAATTACATACAGCTGTTTCAATACCTAATGGGCCATAACCAACATGTAAATGTTGTAATTCCATTGCTGAAATTGAACCACTTCTGTCTTTATCAATTGATCTAAACCAAGCAGACATCTCATGGAGTTGTTGGTGTTGGATTTGAGTATAGAATGAATAAAACTGAATAAATTAATAAATAAATAAATAAATAAATAAAAAAAAAAAAAAAAAAAAAGAAAAAAAAAAAAAAAAAAAAAAATTAATAAACATATTTATTTATTATTATTATTATTATTATTATTATTATTATTATTATTATTATTATTATTATTATTATTATTATTATTATTATTATTATTATTATTATTATTATTTTTTTTGATAATTTAAAAATTATATAATTTACCCAAAGAGCTTGGAATTTTGCTGGTGGTGCAACAATTGGTGTTTGTTGGTATCCATATGACATCATTTTTGAAATAGTTTTACAATTAAATAAATAAATAAACAATTAAATAAAGTTTGAGTTGATTTGATAATAAAATTAAAAAAAATTGGAAATTTGTCAAATTTATACTCTGATTAATATTTTTTTTTTTTTTTTATTTTTTAAATTTGGATTAAATTAGATATCTACTACGCCCGAAAACAAAAAAAAAAAAAAAAAAAAAAAAAAAAAAAAAAAAAAAAAAATTTAAAAAATACTTTTTCTGAAATCATAAAGTGTGAATTCCTGAGGCTTGATTATTTCACACCATGTTTAGATAATAATTTTGTTTAAAATGGTTGTTTATTTTAAAATTTTTTAAAAAAGTCTTATTATTTGGTTAAACATAAAAAAAATTATTTGAAAATGTATTAATTCTAACCCTAAAAATTTAAATAAATTTCAGGAGTGTTCACCAGGTGGAGTGAATTTGTAGAAAAGTGATTAAAAAAATAAATAAAAAAAAAAAAAATAAAAAAAAAAAATCAATGATGATTAATAACAACACTAAGAACAATTTTAAAATCATATCAATGTCAAACTTTCAAAGGATTTATAATTATATTAATAGCTTTTTATTATATTTTTAAACAGTTGAACATTATCATAAATTTAAGTTGGTTTTTTTTTTTTTTTTTAAATAATAATTATTAATTATCCGTTTCGGTTTTTTAAAATTAAAATTAATAAATAAAAAATTAAAAACAATTAATTCAAAAATTCAGAGGTTTGGAAATATTCTTTGGTAAAAACTTTCATAAAAAAAAAAAAAAAAAAAAAAAGGTATTATTAATTGATTTAATTTATTATATTTAATTTATAATTTATTATATTTAATTTATAATTTATTTAAATAATAAATAATAGTTTAATTTTTTAATTTTTTAATTTTTTAATTTTTTAATATTTTTTTAATTTATTATGTGTTTTTAAGAAGTACCAGTTTTTGATAATTTTGATAAAACCTCGGCATCAGTTAATAAATTTTCTAATTGCATAAAGTAATGAGGTATAATATTATTATTTGATTCTAACATGTGAATTAATAATTTTTCATTCTTCCAATTTGGATGATCAGCTTGTAATGCTCTAACATCATTTTTAATATCTCTATACATTTTATAAGGATAATGATGAAGTTGATGAAATAATTGAGCACGTTTAAAACAAAATGAACCCAATTCATATTGAATTTCATCAGGTTCATCTTTTGATGTACCTTTTAAACGTTTTGGATTTTCAAAATAACCATTCCAAAAATCATCGACTGAATAAGAACGACCTGATAAAAATATGATAATTGTAGCAGCATGTTTAAATTTATTACAAGATTCACATGGACCACCAGCGACATAATTGATTTCAATCGATCTAAAGAATGGTCTATGAGTAATATCATGTAAAAATCTATCGTGCCAAAAACTACTCAATACCAATGCTTCCTTTCTTGATGCTATTAAAGTTTGAATTCTTTTTAAAGAATCTAAAAAGTATTCATCCTTTTCTTGAATTGTTTCTTTTAGAAATTCCTTATCAAGTATACAACTTATAATATATTGAACGAAAATATCAAATGAATCTCTAATTGTTTTTTTTATAGAAAATTGTTTTGATACCATCTCTTTAACTTTATCAGGTTCTTGAGAACTAATATCTACAAATTTCTTTGGTGAAAATGGGGATGATCTCTTTGATGGCGAAAATGGTGAATGAGGCTTTTTTGATGGTGAATTTGTAGGAGAAGGAGTAGAAGGAATTTGAGAAAAAGGATATGCACTCTTTTTATTCAATTTACTTTTATTAAAATCATCATCGTAATCATCATATGGTTCCTCATTACCATAATCTCTTTCATTGTCACTATTATAATTATTTAATATATTATTATTATTATTATTAATATCATATCTTTTATCATTATCATTATTATTCTTATTCTTTCTTTGAGATGATTTATTATTATTATTATTATTATTATTATTATTATTATTATTATTATTATTATTATTATTATTATTATTATTATTATTATTATTATTAATATTATTTTCTTCTTCACTACTTGATTCACATAAATCAGAAGCATCACTATTTACAACGAAATCATTATATTCATATTCTTCTTGTTTGAAATCATCTTGATCACTTTCTTCATCATCAATGAAATAATTTGATTGATTACTAAATTGGTACAATCTTCTTGCTCTTTCTTTTCTTTCAAAATCGTTTCTAAATTTTTTACTTTCTTTTTCTTTATCTTTTATTTTTTCCATTCTTTTTTTTAGTTGATCTCTCCATCTTTTTTCCTGTTTTCTAATATTTTTCATTGTTTCAGAAAAATCTTCATTTATTTCTTTCATCTCTTTTGGTTTGTTAGGAGTGGTTGAAGTGGTATTGGTATTAGTATTGGCATTGGTATTGGAAGTAGTGGTGGTGGTAGTAGTTTCTCTAGGACGTGAATTGTAATCTATTCTAATCTTTTCTGATTTTTTCAATGCTTCATATAGATCATCACAATCTTTTTCTGTTATATTAATTGGTGTTGTGGGGGTGGAGGTAGTGGTTGAATATTTAGGAAGTGGGTTATAATCTATTCTAATCTTTTCATCTTTTTTCTTTACTTCAAATAGATCAGTATCACCAATATTACTTTTTTTAAGTTTCTCAAGTAAATTATTGTCTTTATCTTTTTGAGGTTTAATTTCCTCGAAATTAAAATCTAGTTGATCATCATCAATAATACCATAAAAATTATTATCTTTAGTATGATTATTGTTGTTTTCTGTAATAATACTTTTTGTAATAATATTATCATCATCGTCAATAATACCATAAAAACTATTATCTTGTGTATCTTTTTTGTTGCTCTCTTTAATTCCTGTAATATTACTTTTTGTAATATTATCATCACCAATAATACCATAAAAACTATTATCTTGAGTATCATTATCGTCACCACCTATATTTTCAAATCCACTACCATCATCTTCAGGAATTGATGAACTTGGAATTGGTTCTTTCCAACCCAATACAATAATATTATTGTTATTATCATCATTATCGATATCATCATCATCATTATCATTATCATTATCATTATCATCATCACTATTTTCAATATCTTTTAATTTTTTTAATCTTGATTTAGTTGGTAATTTTTCTTGTTTACTTTGTTTTTCTTTTAATAGTTTTTGTATTGCTTTATTTGTAACGATTTGAGGATTATGGGTACTTATTAAATCATTTTCAATTGCTTGAGTACTGCTTTCACTTAACATTTTTAATCTTTTTAAAATTTTAAGTTTCTCTTCTTGAGTTTCTGTATCAACTTGATCATTATCATCTTTTTTATCATATTTATCATGAGGATGATGATGGTGATGCTCATTATCATCATCATCGTCATCAAAGGCATTATTGGTGTTTTTTCTTTTCTTTATTACTCTACAAGGTGAAATGAGGTCATTTATTTCTTGATATCTTTCATTATCTTTATCTTTATCTTTATCTTTATCTTTATCAATATCTTTATCAATATCTTTATCTTTATCAATATCTTTATCAATATCTTTATCTTTATCAATATCAATATCACTATCAATACCATCATCTCTATCATCATCTTCATCACCATACTTATTATATTTTGTTGTTGTTACTATTAATTTATTTGTTTTTGGTGATTCTTTAATTTTTACTTTATTTTTTTTATTATTATTATTAAAATCACTATCATCATTGCTAATACTATAACCACCACTATCATCACTATCATTAACATTACCATTATCATTATCAATTTCATCTTTAATTTCATATAATAATCTATTTTTTGCTTTAAAATTTAATAATAAATCTGAATAAGAATCTAAACAATAAAATAAATTACCATGATATATTGGTCTATCTAAATAACTTGAAAATGGTAAAACTGTACAATAAACCATTTTTTTAATTTCATTTAAATTCATTATCACTGAATCTACACTTGGAATTAACTCTTTTGAACCATGAATTTCTAATCTACCACCATCAACCTCTTCTGGTCTATAAATTTTAATTAATTCAATAAATAATCCACCATTAAATTTATCTTTAAAAAATGATGATATTTTATAAATTGATGGTATTTTTATTCTTTTTTTTTTTTTTTTTTAAAATAAATAAATAAATAAATAATGAATTTTTTTTTAAAAAAAAAAAAGATTTAATAATTTGGTTATTTTATTTTATTTTATTTTATTTTATTTTATTTTATTTTATTTTATTTTATTTTATTTTATTTTATTTTATTTTAAAATTACTTTTTATTTTGACTTTTAAAATCAAATAATTTTATTGTTAAATCTAAAAATAAATCTATACCTTCAAATAATAAACCACCATAAAATTCATAATCTCCAACTACTTTAATAGGTTTTCCTAACCATTGAGTTTCATTTTTATAAGAATTTATTGGTTCACCATCAAAATCATACTCTATTTTACTACCCATTTATTTTATTTTTTTTTATTTCTATTTTTATTTTATTACAAATAATTTAAAAGTAATTTTTTTTTTTTTTACTAAAAATTTAATTTAAAATAATAAAATTTAAAAAAAAAAAAAAAAAAGTAATTTGATGTTCGTGGTGTTTTTTTTTTTTATTTTTTTCATTTTTTATTATTTTTTTTTAAGATTTATTAATAATTTTTAAACATTGTGTGGGTATTTGGGGCATGTGTTTGTATGAGTTAATGTATATATATTTTAATTAGGATGAATTAAAACATGAAATTTATTATTAAATTCACTTCTTAAATTATTTTTACTATCTTTAATTAATTGTAAAAAGTATTTTTCAGCTTGAATATTTGATAAATCTAATTGTAGCCTATCTCTTACTAATTGTTTACCTTGTTGAGATGGAATTAAATTTAAGAGTTGTCTTGAGTTATCTCTAAGGATATTATAAATTTTACAAGATAAAACTTTGAATTCTTCTTCTCTTGAACCTAACATAGCCACAATATCCTTTGTTAGAACGAATGGTGCCGTTTCACGTTCAAACATTAGGAATTTAGTTACTTTACCCAAAAAGTAACCAAAGTCGATATGCAAGAAATGACCAGTTGCACTAACCATTAAATTATCATTATGTCTATCATAGATACCCAATAGATAAGTTGCGACACAATAAACCGAACAAGACTTTATGAAAATATCAATATGTTGAGTTGAATTTGGAGGATTCTTTAATTTCAACCATTGTTCAATCGAGGGATACTTTGTGGTATCTCTCATGAAGTCTGCCAATGTCACCGAATCGGGCACCACTTCAATTAGACCTAAACCACTTTTTGCTGATAAACATTTGAATATTGTAAATTCACAATCTAGTCCATTTGATTTCAATATACTATCCATTAATGAGAATAGTTGAAGACAAAGTTCATCAGGACGTACATCATCCTTTTTAAATATGATTTTTGTATCATCAGCTTCCTTATCAATCGAAGAGAATACTAACCACAATGGAGCGGCATTACTATCTTTAACTTTTAATTCCTCCAATACAAAACTATTAAATTCTTGATATGGATGAGTTGGTAATGTAAATACTTTTGGTAATAATGATAATCTAGTTTCAAAGATTTGTTTTTGTTTCTCTGGTTCCTTTATAATATCAATATTAATTTCTTTTAATAATCTTAATAATAAATATTGTGATACTAATGATTGTCCAAATTTATTTGAATTTTGTTGTTGTTGTTGTTGTTGTTGTTGTTGTTGTTGTTGTTGTTGTTGTTGTTGTTCATTATTTGTTGTTGTTGTTGTTGAATTTATAACACCAATACCTAAACCTTCTAATATAATTTCCATTACTAATTTATAACGAATTATTATATGATTTTTATTTTCAAGTGGTGAAATTTCATTTGAACATAACCAAAATACAGGTTGACCAATTTTTATAGGATTACAAATTGAACGTTTAACAATGAAATTAACCAAAGCAGAGTAATTGGTTGGTTCATATTTTAACATTGATACTATTTGAGGTAAATAGAGTGATAATTGATTATCAGGCCATTGATTAATCGATTGAACACCAATCTCTCTAATTCTATCATCAATGAAATCACTTGACAATAATTCTAAACCAAACGATGGTGAGATCATTGGCCAATCTTTTAATAACCTATAAAGTTCAACTCTACTACTCCATGATAGAATCGAATAATTATATAACAATGTTGGTAATATATTTGGATAATTAATTTTACAATATTCTCTATTCTCCCAGAGTATAGATCTATCACTTTCATTAATATTTGATCTTTCAAATTTCATTAAATTTTCAATTAAACTATTTAATTTATCATTTGATAATGATGTTGAAAATGATTGTTTTCTAAATGAATTTATTGATGATGATGGTGATGATGATAATAGTGATAAATTTTTATTTGAACTAAAAGTAGTGGTAGTAGTAGAAGAAGAAGAAGAAGAAGAATTTGATGATAATAATGATGGTGAATTTTGATTTGAATCTTCTTTAAAATAAATTGAATTTGTTATATTTGGTATTGTACATTTTAAAATTATATTTTCATTTGATATAAAATTAACTGATGATGAATGATTTGGTAATGTACCACGACTTTGATGTTGGTTCTGTTGTTGATTTTCTTGTTGTAGTTGTTGTTGTTGTTGTAGTTGTTGTTGTTGTTGTTGTATATAAATTGGTTGTTGTTGTTCAAAAATTGGTAAAAGATTAATTTCAAAATTATTTTTTAATATTTTTTTCTTTTCAATTGATTGAATTTGAAATGGATATTGAGCTAAAAGTATATCCAGTGGCATTAATAATGGTGAAGTAGTTGATGAAATAGTTGATGATGATGAAGTAGTATTGGTAGTAGCAGAAGAGGAAGAAGAATTTGTCGTTGTTGTTGATGTAGAAGATGATTGACCAGGATTTAAAGTTGGTATTATTGTTGAAGATGATTCATTTGAATAAATACTTGTTAAAAATGTACACTCTTTTGGAAAATCAATTAAATTTATATCAAAATATAATTTTTCATTCCATTCTAATATATTAACTTTTGAAGAAGTTTTATTCTTTGTTAATAATAAATCACCATAATAAATTTGAATTTCAACATAAACTGGTACTTTAGTATAACTCGTTGGATAATAACGTTTAAGTATTGGTACTATATTTTCCACAGATTTAATCTCAATGATTAGTTTAGACTCTGTCAAAGACTTTGGCAACGATACGGGCATTGAAACAGATGTCAAATCAATTAAATGCACACTTTGACTACTATTTGAGTTATTGGATGGTTTGATATCGTATTGGTAATTGATCTTCTCTTGAAACTGTCTCCACTCTAATGAGTTCATTACATTTGGTATGAAGCAATACTTTTGAAGTGAGATATCAACAGTTTTCAATTTGAATTTCTTTCTAAACCTAACAGATTTATTAACATACACTGTATCCTTTAACTTTATCTTTAAATTGAAAATATGTTCCATTGAACCCAATATCTTTAATCCAAATCTATTTGACACATTCTCACCAAATAAATCAACTCTTTCATTCAATATCATTTCAAATGTTGATTCAATACTAACCATATATTTTATAACTAATCCATTATGATAAATTATAACTTTTAAAAATTTTTCATTAAAATTATTAATTGATAATATTCCACCAATATTTGAATTATCCTTTACTGATATTGATGATGTTGTTGTTGTTGTTGTTGTTGTTGCTGCCTTATTTGTAGGATTTATAGTTGGTGTTACTTTAATATTTAAAATTTTAATATTATTATTATTATTATTATTATTATTATTATTATTATTATTATTATTATTATTATTATTATTATTATTATTATTATTATTATTATTATTATTATTATTATTATTATTATTATTATTATTATTATTAATATCATTATTATTAATAATTATTGCTTTTCTTTTATTTTGATTATTATTGTTATTATTATTATTTTGATTATCAATTTGAATTGATTGATTTATTAAAGAATAATTTGAATTAATTAAATCAACTGATAATAAATTAAAAGATTTAAAAATGAATGGTTGAATTTCTTTTAATAAACGTGACATTTTAAATCTAAAATAATTGATTTCATCATTTTGATAAGATACTCTAAATGTAGATGGTAATTTCTTTTGGTAATCAATTTCCAATGACGATTGAAATTGTTTATTCGATTGTGATGATGACATTGTTATTAATTGTGAACAATTGGAAATATCAATTGGTTTAGAATAATCTAGACACCTAAATGAGTTATTGAAAGCTGTTATCCATTCTCTATGTTGTTCAAAAGTGTCAACACTAAATAAATATGATAATAAATTGGGTGGTTGAGTAGTAGTAGTTGTATTTGGTGTTAATTGAATACAAAATTTTGCACTTGAATCACTTGTAATATTTAAAATGTAATTGGATAATATGATTTCAGATTTCGGTTGCTCACTTGACGAATTTGATTGAATTAAACTTGTTGCGGTTAATATGAAAAATCTTTTCTTCCAACCAATATTTAAATTTCTATTCTTTTTATAAAGTTCACCTGAATAGATTATAGGTGTATCTGTTAATGATGCAAATATTTTTTTACCAATAATATTTGTTGATGTTGAGGTAGTTGATGAAATTGAACCATTTCTTTGTCTACCATAATTTATATTATCAATATCATTTGATGATAGATAATAATCATTTTGTGATGAATGCTTTGATGATTGTGATGATGATGATGATTGTGATGATGTATTACTACTGCTACTAATACCAAAAAATGTTGAAGGAAAATGAGAAGAGAAACTTGTGGATCTTTTCTTTTGTTGTTCTCTATTTTGTTGAGGAATTTGTCCCAACATTTGATCTAATACATCTAAATTTATTTGATTAAGTGGTTTATTTGTTGTTGTTGTTGCCGTTGCTTGTGATGTGGTGGTGGTGGTAGTAGTATTGGTGGTAGTGGTTGAGACTACATTAAAGGGTTGTTGATATTGTAATGGCGGTGGTGGTTGATATTGTGGTTGTGGTTGTTGATATTGTAATGGTGGTGATATTGATATTTTTGGTGGTGATTTAGTTTGTTGATAAGTTAATGTTGATTTAATCTCTGTATTCCTCGCTGTAGGTTGATAAATCAACTGACCTGGCATATTGGGTGCTATCATATTATTTTTATAATAATTATTATTATTATTATTATTATTATTATTATTATTATTATTATTATTATTATTATTATTATTATTATTATTATTATTATTATTATTATTATTATTATTATTACTTTTATTATTATTATTATTACTACTATTATTATTATTATTTTTAATAGTATTATTACTATTACTATTACTATTACTACCATTACTATTATTACTATTATTACTATTATTAATGATATTGTTAATGTTATTATTATTTACATTAGTGTTACTATCATTGCTATTATTACTATTATTATTATTATTATTATTATTTTCTTGTATTTGTGCTAATTTCCAATATTGATCGAGATCAGATTTTGATTTTCTTAAAGGGTGGTTTTTATTTCTGTGACTGATAGAGGTGGAAGTTGAAGTGGAGGTGTTATTACTGATTATACCATTTGAATTTGGTGAATTTAATGTTAGATTTATATTAAAATTTTCAATTATTGATTTAGTAGTATTGGTAGATTTATTTTCAATACTATTGGTTGAATTTACTTTAGATGGTGATGGTGGCGATGGTGAATTGAATTGATTAAATCTATTTATTACATTACTATTACTATTACTATTATTATTATTATTATTATTATTATTATTATTATTATTATTATTATTATTATTATTATTATTATTATTATTATTATTATTATTATTATTATTATTATTATTATTATTTATGTTAATAGGAGAAGTAGAAGTAGAAGAAGATACTATATATAATTTTATTGATTTCACTTCATTTGGTTTGTTTAATGTAGTTTGTTTTAGTAGATTTCCAATTGATAAAACTTTTGTCCAACCTACTGATTTAATAATTTGACTACTATCGTTCTCTGATAAACTTAATAAAAAGTTATTTCCTATACTATTATCTGTTACTAAAATTTGATTTTTTAATTGTTGAATAGTGGTATCATTCTTTATATTTAATGATATCGTTTTTTCACTATTCGGATATTTTATCTTTTTTTTTTATTTTTATTTTATTTTTTTATTTTTTTTTTGTAATAATAAATAAAATAAATATTAGTAAAAATTTGTAAAATTGGCGTTTTTAAAAATTGATGAAAAATTTTTAATTTTTAATACACATACAATACATGTATAATTATCCATTATGGATAATATGTGTTGAAGGTTGCTTTGGCAATGGTTTAAAAAAAAAAAACAAAAAAAAAAATTTCAAAAGGAGATTTTTTTTTTTTATTTTTTTTTTTAAATTAAATTTTTTTTTTTTTTTTTTTTTTTTTAAAATTAATTTAATTAAAAAACTAAAAATATTTTTAAATTTTCAAGTCCACATGTAACCTTTTTTATTTAATTTGAAAAAAAAAAAAAAAAAAAAATATCATAACTCTGCCAGCAGTGAGATTTAAGTAATTAAACAATTAAAATAAAAAATAAAAAATAAAAATAAAATGAAATTTAAAAAAAAAAACAGTTTGGTGGTAAAATGAAATTAAAATAAAAAAAAATAAAAAAAATATATTTTAAAAAAAAGGTGGTAAAAAAAAAAAAAAAAAAAAAAAATAATAATAATAAAATATAAAAATAAATTCATCTCTACTCGAATGTAGGATATAGATTTAATGATGATAAAACTTAAAACTATAATTCTCATTTTATTTTTATTTTTTTCTATTTTTATTAAAACATCTTTTACCCAGAGCCCTTTCGAAAGTAATTATTAAATAATAAATAAATAAATCAAAAAAATAAAAAAAAAAGTAAATAATAATCAAAGTACACCTCTAACCATTGATATTATTATGTATTGTTTATTTTAAAATAATATCTTTTTTTTTTTTTTTTATAGTATATTGGGTAAGTCCTACTAAAGGTGTTGAAAGTATGGGATGTGGATTGGTTAAAGAATTTCCATGTAAAGATATTGGTTCTATAATTGATAAAATAACACCAAATGTATCAACGATTATTAATTTAATGGAAGGTGTTTATAGAGGTAATTTTAGTTATTTAATGACAAATTTCGTTATATTATTTAAAGGTGAGGGTAGAGATAAAACAATAATAGATTTAGAAGGTAGACAAAGATTTACACTTTGTACAATTAGTGATATTCATTTCAAAGATCTTACAATTAAAAATGGTTTTGGTAATGCAATATCTGGAATTTTTGATGGTGGTGCTATCTATGCATACGATAGTCAAATTCATTTTGTAAACGTTGCATTAATCGATAACACTTGTAGTGCATCAGGTGGTGGTATATTTCTATACAATTGTATGTATTTTTAAAAAATATTATCATTATTAAATAGTTTATTAATTATAATGTATTAATAATTTGTTTGTTTGTTTTAAAAAAAAAGGTTATTTTAATGTTGAGCATAGTTTATTTCAAAATAATACAGCAAATAGTGGAGGTGGATTTATATTATTATTATCAGCTTCAAATATTACAAATTCAAGTTTTTTACATAATAGAGTATTTCAAGAAGGTAAAGGTGGTGCAATTCAAGTTTTCATTTCATTTATGAGTATTGAACTTTCACTATTTGCTTATAATATTGCACCATATAGTGGTGCTATTGATATGGGTATGCTATAGGGATTATTATTATATTTAATATAAACATGTTTATTAATATGTATCTTTCTCTTTTTTTATTATTATTATTGTTAGTTGGTGGAAATTTAACATCAAAATATTCAAAATTTATAGAAAATCATTCAAATATTGGTGGTGGATTTGGACTTTATTTTATATCAAATGTAATATTTGAAAGTTGTGAATTCATTGGAAATAGAGCAAATAGTACAGGTGGATTATCATTTTTAACAGCTCAATCAATGTTAAGATTTTCATTATGTATTTTTAAAGATAACTTTGCACCAAATTGTGGAATCGTTGAATCACATTCAATATCACCACTATTATTTGAATCATGTTCATTCACTGGTGATGTTCCAACAGCTGTTCAAATTGCACTATATGATAATTATTGTTTTTTAAAAGTTCAAAATTGTCATTTCTCTGAAATTCAAGGTGTTTTAATGTATGCTGATTCAATTTCAAATATTATAATTGATTCTTCTTCATTTACAAGTAAATATTATTTTTATTATTAAAATTAATTATAAAAAACAATATATATATACATGTACTAATAATAATAATAATAATAAATAAAAAGATGTTTCAAATAGAATTATTGATGTTGGTAATGAAGCAGATATATTAATTATATCAAGTACATTTTATAATATAACAATTGATGAATATTTAGTATCATTATCAAATGGTAATTTTTTAGCATATAATATGGATTTTAATAATAATATTGTATTGGCATTAATTAAATCAAGTGTTGGTGGATCGGTAACCATCGTTTCAAGTAGTATGTCAAATAATTATGTTTCAACAAGTTTAATTTCATTAAGTAATGGATATAGTGTTTATATTGAAAATTGTGAAGTTAAAAATAATACTGGCCTATTTAAAGGTTGTTTCATTGATACAGATCATACAGGTTCAGAAACGATAGTACAATCATTGTTTGAGAATAATAGATCACCATTTGGTCCAATTTTATATTTTTCAAATCCTGAAACCATGCTATCAACAAATTATTCATCAAATTTTAGAGATATTTTATTTTCAAATAATTTCGCAGCCTATTCTGGTGCATTGGTTTATTTTAGTCAAAATGTGTCATTACCAAATATAAGTTGTACAAATTGTATTTATGATAATAATACTGCAGTATTTGGTGAGTTGGTTAATAGTGCTTTCTACTCATTCAATGTTTCGATTACACCAGTGATTTACCCATTTCAAGATTTAATAATTGAAATATTTGCATTGGATTTCTTTGGTAATTTAGTTAGAGGTACTTCTGATTTAGGTTTTTTTGCAATTCCTTGTTCCGATGCTTATGTTGAAGGTAATTTATTTGCTGTATTAAATGAAAATGGTTCTGCAATATTTTCAAATATTAAATTATCTTCAAATCCAAATTCAATTTGTAATTTAACTTTTCTATCTGTACCAATTGTTTCTGAAAGTAAGTTATTTTATTTATATAAATTAAAAAATAATAATAATAATATATCAATAATAATATACTAATATATATATATATTATAGATGGACCAATAACAATACCAATTACATTTTCTTATTGTTCACAAGATAGAGAATTAGTTATGATTAAATCAATTTATTATTGTTTAAAAACTATTAAAGTAACATCATTTGTAAAATTTTTAGTTGGAACATTAGCAGCGATTCTATTGATAATTTTAATAATTTCAGGATTTATATCATTAAAATATAGGAAAAAAAGAGTTATTAGATATTCAAATCCATTATTTTTATGTATTATTTTAGTTGGTTGTATTATATTTTTAATTACTATTCCAGTATTATTTGGATCAACTTCTGCAACTTGTAAAATTAGATTTCCAATCATTGTTATTGGTAGTTGTTTAGTAACTTCATCAGTATTTATTAAACAATTTAGAATTTGGAGATTAATTAAAGATATACAATTATTAAGAGAAACTAATGTTGAAAATAAATATTTATTAAAATTTATTTCAATATTAATGGTTATACCAATTGTAAGTTATTTTATTTAAAACAATATTTATAATATTAATAATATTAATAATAATTAAAATTAGATTATTGTAATTTGTAGTTTCTTTATATTTCCTACACATGAAAAGTATACATTTAATCAAAGAGATATAACTATAACACACTATTGTTCAGATGGATCTTATTTAGCTTATGTTATTATATTCTTAGTTTATCAAGTAAGTTCAATATATTTTTAAAAAAAAGAAATACATATCAAATATTAATTATTATTTTTTTTTTTTTGAAAATTTAATAGATGGCTATTTTACTTTTTGGTTGTTATTTAGTTATAGTTTGTAGAAAATTTAGATCAATTCCTGGTACTTTTAATGAAGCAACCTATATTGGTATTTTAGTAAGTAACAATAATAACCAAAAAAAAAAAAAAAAAAAAATTAATTATTTTATTTCTAATCAAATAAAAAAAAAAAAGATTTATAACTATACAGTTGTTTTAATTGTTGCTATACCATTGGCATATGTATTTAATAAGAATCCATTAGCAAATTTTTTAATATTTTCAATATCAATTATAGTATTTGTTTTAAGTACTATAATTTTATTATTTATACCGAAATTTCATTTCTTATTAAGAAAGAAAGTAATTATATCATCACTTGAAAAACTAATTAAAGAACAAGAAGCAATTGTACAAAGAAATAAAGATATTCTTTATTTTTATGATATGTATTTAGCTGAAGAAAGAACTGGTATTCAACAACAACAACGACAAGGAAATTTATATAATAATAATAGCCTTGGTAGAAGTATTTCAAGTAACACTAGAAAAAGGTCAAATAATAATATTAATAATAATAATAATAATAACAGTTTCAATATGACGGGTTTTTCAGATTCCAGTTCAACAATTTCTAATCCAAATTTAACATCATTTACTTCATCCCCCTCTTCATTGAATAGTAGTAGTGATTCAGATTCAACACCTGATTTTAATGATCCAAATTTTTTGGAATATTATAATGAAAGAGTCAAAAATTATGGAAAAAGAAAATCAATTGAAAAAAATAAAATTAATAATAGTATTCCAAATTCACCAAAATCAACAACATCATTGCCAACATCATTACCATCATCTTCTTCTTCTTCTTCTTCTTCTTCTTCTTCTTCTTCTTCTTCTTCTTCTTCTTCTTCTTCATCATCATCAATCACGCCAAAATCAAATACACCAATACTATCTCCATCTTCTCAATCATCAAAAACAATTAATAAAGGTGGTAGTGGTAGTGGTAATAGTAGTAGTATTCCAAATTATCAAAATATAAAATCACCAAATACTCCAAAGAGTAATAAATCTTCACCAAATTTATCAATTCCAGTAAATAAAAATAGTAAAGTTAGTAAATTATCAAGCAATCAAATATCATCACCAAAATCAATTAAATCTGATAAATCACCAATTACAATTAAAGATTTTGATAATTCAAGTGATTTAAGTGATTCAAGTAATAGTTTAAAGAGTGATAGTAGCATAGGTTCAGAACAATTCAATGAAAAGGTCATAAATAGAATATTTAATATACATCAAGATAAAAAAGTTAAAACAACAAAACAACAATCTGATAGTACTTTATCAAGTATTGGTAGTGATAGTTCTCCAAATTTTAATGAAAATATTAATAATCCAAATATTAATCCAAATAATAATAATAATCCAAATAATAATAATAATAATAATAATAATAATAATAATAATAATAATAATAATAATAATATTAATAATAATAATAATAATGCAAATAATAATAATAGTGACACTGATGATTCATCACCAAATTTTAATGAAAATATTGAAAAAAAGAATGTTGTTAAAACAAAAACAAACTTTTTAAATCAATTTCATCAAAAGAAACAAAAAGATAGTGATAATAGAAAAAATTATAATATATCACCAATTAATATTTCTGATGAAAAGGTACCACCATTATCTCCAATTAATTTATCAAAAAGAAAATAAAGAAATATTATTATTTATTTATTTATAATTTTATAATTTATTTACTTTTTTTTTTTTTTTTTTATTTTATTTTTTTTTTTTTTATTTAATTAAAAACTTCAATTAAATTATCAATCATTGTATTACCATTTATAAGTTTTGTTGTTAAAATGATGAAATCACGATTAGCTTGATCTTGTCTTGAGAGGAAACGAAGTGCAGAAATTTCAGAGAAAGTAACACCACCAATAAAGTAAACCAATGTAATTGGTTTACGATCACTTTTTACATTTGTAGTTGCACCTTGTGGAAGTGGTTGAATCTCTTCAAAGGTTGGGCCAGGTAATTGTTTTAAGATATCATCGATTTGTCTCCACCCATTTGGTTTAATTGCTGATTGAACCAATCTAACTGATAATGGAGCATAACCACTATACGTATAAGCTATATCATTTGGTGATTGTTCATTTAAATCCTCAATGATTAAATGAAGATCTTTACGAATTGATGGGAATGTAGGTTTCAAATCTGCTTTACGAATTAATCCTAATTTCTCCAAATTGTGGAGAGTGAGAATATGACTACAACCATAGGTTTGAATAACTTCTCTCTTAAAGAATTCCAATTGCTTTGGTTTAATACCATTATGTGTTGAACTATATAGAATGAGTAAACGTAATACCTTGTGAATTGGTTCTTTCTTATTGATACAATCTTCAATGAATCTCTCTGCAACTTCTAAATTTACACCTGCCAATAGATTCTGTTCAGTTTCAATACCTTTCATAAAGAGTGGTGATTTAGTTACATTTAAAATCTGCTCAGTGATACAAGTGTGAATACGTAGAGAATTATGCTCCATTTGATAACTTGCCAACTTTTTCATATAATCTCTAATGGCACTAATCGATTGAGTTTGTTTAAACATTTTATAATATTCATCGATATCTTTAGCCTTCTTATTTAATAATCCACATAATACAGAGAAATTTGTATCTCTAATTTCACTATATACTTTATCATTTGAATGTAATGGGAATGGTACTTTTTTAACAGGTTGTGGTGGTGATGCTGATTGTGGTGGTGGTGGTGGTTGAGATGGTGCACCAACACCACCCTGTTGACCTTGTGGTGGCACAACAATATCTTCATTTAAAAATACAGCATTATTATTGATTGTAAAAACTTCGTCTATTAAACCTTCATAAGTTAATTGAGTACACATTGGTGTAATGGTATCGATATCTCTGTCCAAGAGAATCAATGAATCGATCTCTGGTGGCACTGTACACTCTTCACCCATTTCCTTTCTCATACGCACAATCATATCCATGACTAGACGCGAACAGTGACCTTTACCCTTAACTATCGGAATGGTGCCAAACATAGCTTGTAACTTCATCAATGATTTAGCTACATGAAATAACGAAGTTCTATCACCATCTAATAAATACTCCCTATAGGATGATGCCAACTCTAAAGAGAGCACATCCTCATCGAATGGTACAATATCCAATGGGAAATCACTAATTACAAAATTACCCATCACACCCTGTTCCTCTAAAACACGTTGACATAAAATGGTTGCTCTTGGTACAAATACAATTGAATACTCTTTCTTTAACCCTTTCTCTGCATGTTGTTTAACATGTTCAGTTATCCAATGCATATATTTAACTTCTGGTCTAACTATATAAACTATATTCTTACTATCTGTATTAATCTCTGGTTTTAATTCATATCTTCTATCTGCTCCACAATTCTAAATAAATAAATAAATAAGTAAACAAATAAAACAAAATATATTATTAATAATTTTAATTATTCTAATTATTCTAACAAATAATTGTAAATGTGATGTTTTGTTGAAAAAAAAACATACAGATAAAAATGTTGGATCAGCTAATAAATTTAATAAACCAATTAATTTTGGATCCATAACTAATGCTTTTGAACCTTTGAGTGTACTAATTGCTGCACCTAACTCTAATTTACTTTGATCTCTAATCGATGTTAAATTTAAAACTTTACTTGAAATATTTGGAATTTGTGATAATACTATTGGTTTTAATGGTTGTGGTTGTTGTTGTTGTTTTGCTTGTTGTTGTTGTTGAGCCGCTGGTTTACCACCAGGTGCTTGTGATGCTGGTTTTTTAAACATCTTTTTTTTTTATTTATATTTATTTATTTAAATCAAAATAAAATAAATTGAAAATAAAATAAAAAAAAAATATAAAACTTTTTTTCACTCATAAAAAAAAAAAAAAAAAATCCAAAAAAAAAAAAAAAAAAAAAAAAAAAAAAAAGATTTTTTTTTTTTTTTTTATTATTAATCATTCGTCATTGTTCATCTTTTTTTTTTTTTTTATTTTTGGATTTTTTTTTTGGTTTAAATATTATAATTGATATTGTTATTATTTTATTTTTATTTTTATTTTTTAGGATTTTTTTTTGGATTTTTTTTATTTTCTTTAGATTTATTTTAATGGTTTATAATAAAAATCACCAGTCGAATAACCTCCACCAGTTGAAGTACCGGAACCACCAGAAGAGAAACCACTAGTTCCAGTCGCAGAAGAAGAACTTTGACAATAACCAATATTTGAACAAGCAGTATAAACTCCTTCACCCTTATTTACAATATCCTCTACTAATTGTTGACCACCTGATCTCATTATACTGTTGCAAATATCACGCCAAGCGCCAATCTTATTACAAATTTCATCCATACTACCAATGATTTCAGGAATTGATTCATTAGCTTGAACTTTGTATGCATAGTTTGCTAAAACTGTACAAACTGTACAACCAGAATCTTGAAGAGGAATATTATTAATAATATCACTTGATGATGACGATGATGATGATTCTATTGGACAAAATTGAAATAATTGACAAATTTCATTTGCTGAATAATTATTCTCTATTGTTACATAGAAATGTTCAAAATATTGATCAACTAATGAGTAACAACTAGATACTTTTGAATTTGAAAGTAATTCACATTCATTTTCAATTAATTCCCTTATTTCATCAACTTCATTATTTATTTTAATATATTTTTCAATTAAATTTGATACTAAATTACAAATTTCACATGTATTAACTTCTTCTTCTTCATTATTATTATTATTATTATTATTATTATTATTATTATTATTATTATTATTATTATTATTATTATTATTATTATTATTATTATTATTATTATTATTATCGTCAATATTTAATTTTTTTATTATTTCTTCTTCAATTGATGAAGATGAAGATGAGGATGAAGAAGTTGGACAAATGTTTACATTTTCACAAATTACCGATGGTGATTCATTATTATCAATTAATTCAATCACGATTGGAGTATATTGTTGAACTAAATTTTGACATGTTAAAACCAAATTTGGTGAATTAAGGAGTTCACATTCCTCATCTAAATATGATATAATCTCTTTCTCTGTAGAGTTTGCTTGGAGATACTCTTCTACCTTTTCGGTTAAATATTTACAAAATGTACAACCTAAATTCTCTGTTTCTATTTCATTATAATTATTATTATTATTATTATTTTTATTATGGCTGACTATTATTTTATTATTTTTATTATGATTATAATTTTTATCTGTGTTTATAATTTGTTGTTGTTGGTTTGAATTTATTTGTTTATTTCCAAAACTAATACCAATAAAATAATTGAATATTAACAATAAACAAACTATAAAAATTAATTTCATTTTTTTTTTTTTTTTTCTTTTTTTTTTTTTTTTTTTCTTCTTTTTGGGGGACCAAATAAATAATAATAATAAACAGACGGAAAAAAAAAATAAATAAATAAAATAAAAAAAAAAATAAAAAAATAAAAAAATAAAAAAAATAAAAGAAAAAAAAAGAAAATATGAAAATTTTTTTTATTTTTTTATTTTTCTCAAGATGAAACGTCAATTTACTTTTCCCAAAACAAAAAAAATAAAAAAAATAAAAATAAAATTCTAAAAAAAAATAAAAATAAAAACTCCTCCTAAAAAAAAGTCCAATTTTATTTTATTTTGATCATTTTGTTTTTTTTTTTTTAAAATATTTATTTTATATATTTATTTTATTTTATTATTTTTGAAATTTTTTTTTTTTGGATTATGAAAGATTGTTTTTTTTTATTTTAAGTTCTCTATTTTTATATACTAAATTCATACTAAAAATAAATTGATCATTGCCAAAAAAAAAAAATAAAAAAAAATAAAAATAAAAATAAATAAAAATAAAAAAAAAAAAAAAATGAAATTATTTTTTTATTTTTTATTTTAATTTTTTTTTTTTATATTTTTTTTTTTTTCACACAACACAACCAAATGAATTACTCAAACAATGAAGATAAACAAGAATTGATTACCATTCAAATTGGTAATTTCTCAAATTTTATTGGAGCACATTTTTGGAATATTCAAGAAGAGAATTATCAATACTCCAAAAGAGAACAATCACAATATGAAATTGAACCTGAAATGTTATTTCGTTCAAATATTAATAGTGAAACATTTGATAAGGTAAAAAATTCATTTACTATTTTATTTCATTTTATAAATATTTATATTAATATTTATATTTGTTTTTTTCAATAGGATATAAAATATACACCAAGATTATTGTTATTTGATTTCAAGAGTAATTTCGGATCAATGAATAGTGATGGAAAAGTTTTAAAACAAACAAGTAAAAATATTGATAATAATGATATACTTAATAGTGGTAGTGGTGGTAGTAGTGTTAATAAAATTATAAAACAATCAACAGGTAAACCAATTGATAGAGAGAATACATTAATTGATAATTCAAATGTTGATTTCGAGTATTGGTCAGATTATTTAAATGTAGATTATAATAGTAGAGGATTAATATCAATACCAGATTCTTTATTAAATATTGGTAGTCAAGTTAGTGGTAGTGCTAATGGTCTTATATATGATGATGGTTTCGATATGTTTGAATCAAATTATGAATATGTTACAGATATTTATCAAGATAATTTACGAAGAATGATTGAAGAATGTGATAATTTATCAGGATTTCAATGTTTGATAGATACTGATGGTATTTGGGGTGGTGTTAGTACATCGGTTTTATCACATATTCAAGATGAATACTCTTCAAAGGTTATATCAACTTGGGCATCTACTAATTACAATCATCAGATCGATTTGGGTAATGAAGAGTCAATTGATGAAAGAATTTATAATAGTTCAAAAACAATTCAATCAATTGCTCCATCCTCTGGTACTGGTTTAACTGATCTTTTTATACCATTATCTTGTCAAAGATGGTGGTCAACCAATAAAGGAATAATGACACCACTTGGTAGTTCAATTAATAAATCAAAATATCAAACTAGTGCAGAGATAGCAGCATCAATTGATACAGCAACACTTTATTATAGATCAAATTATTCATCACAAACATTGTCATCATTTGTTTCACATTTAACAAGTTCACCATCACGTAAACTATGCGTTTTATCAAGTAGTTTTCCAAATAGATTACAAGAGTTTGGTTTCACTTATTCCTCTTCAAAGTATAGTCGTGAACCAACTTTTCCAAATCAACCATTGTATAGTCATCCACTAATGAATTATCTCTCGCCAAGAATCGAACAACCTGTTAATCTATCAACTAGTAGTAGTAACCCATTAACTGAAATCATTTCATTAAGAGGTATTGATATTTTCAAATCAATAGATCACCATCATGATAGATCAGAACTTTTAAATAATTATGATAAAATTTCATCATTATTTAAAATTTACCTTTCAAATAGTTACAATGGTCATGGTAGATCTGTTTTAAATCGTTCAATTGTTAATATTGTTCAACCATTTATTATGAAAAAAAATCATTTTCCAGTTTTATCAAATAATAAAAATAAAAATAATAATAATCAAAATGAAAATAATAATATTAATAATAATTCAATTGAAGAAAATCAAGAAATAATTGAAAATCCAAATACAATTTTAACTCATTTACAAAATACAAATTTAATTCATCCATTCATTCAATATTTAAATCAAGGTTATAAACAAATAGTACAATCAAAAAGAATGAAAAGATTAACAATTGATCAAGATTCTTTTGCTGAAACAATTGAAATATTAAATTATTTATCTGATAGTTATCAAGAATAAAATTGATAATAAAAAAAAAAAAAAAAAAAAAAGAAATAAAAAAAAAAATTAAGTTTTTTATTTTTTATTTTTAAATTAAAAAATAAGAAATATATATTTTGTAGTTTGTTTTTTGTATACATATACAAAATAGTTTTTTTTTTTTTTATTTTTTTTTTTAAAATTAATTGTAAACTGGAAATTTAAAAATTAAAATTAATTTGGGGGTTTAATTAAACAGTGAAGGCATTTTAATACTTTTAAATTTTTAAAATACAAAAATAATAATCGTGTTACTTTTCTTAAATATATTACAGATTGTTTTTATCATTTAAAAGATTTATTTTGTAATTTGTATCTGTTTTTTTTTTTTAATTTTAAAAATCGTAATTAATTATTATTTTTTTTTTTTTTTTCTTTATAATTAATAAAAAATGAATATTATAAAAATTTTATTTTTAGTTTTCTTAACTATTTCATTTGTTTATTCAGAATATTTTAAAATGGGATCATGTCCTAAAGGTTATTCAAATGAAATACCCCAGGCATATCAATTCACAATAATAACAAAAAAAATTGGAAATATTTTTTATTCAGGACAAATAACTGGTTTTGGTTGCTCTCAAGATGGTATGATTAATAATGTAAATTATAAAATTTAATTATTATAATTTATATTAAAGAATTTATAATTTTTTTATTATTTTATATATTATTTAGTATATTTGGGTGGAAAAATTTATTCGTCATATTATTTTAATGATGGTGCCTATTCAACATTTAATTTATTTGATCAATCATTCGAAGGAAGAATGATTTTTAGCTCAAACAATAAAAATTTACAAAGTATTGATTTTATTTCAGCTACTTTTAACCAAAATGTACCTGCTTCATCATTTAATTTGACTTTTATAAATGGTCGTTATAATAATCCTCCTAAAATAAGTTAATAATTATTTATTTTTGATGGGGTAAAATAAAAAAAATAAAAAAAAAGTGGTAAAAAAAATAAAAATATAAAAATAAAATAATAATCAATATTTTTAATCTATTATCTTTTATTACATTTTTACATAATGGGTATTTATTTGATTTAAATTTTTTAAAAAATAAAGTATTATTTGTAAAATTTTATCTGTTTTATTTTTTAGATATAATTCTTAATTTTGATTTAAACTTTTAGTATAAATTTTTTTTTATTTTTTTTATTTTTTTTTTTTTGATTGGTTATTTATATAATTTTAATTTTATTTAATTATTTTTTATATATTATTTATTTTTATTATTTTTATTTTATAAATTTTTTTTTACATTTTAAACAAACTAAATGTATTTATAAAAAAAATTTTATTTTTTAATATTTATTCTAAATTTATCAACTGGAATTCAAATAGGAATTATAAAAAAATAAATAAAAAATGAATTTAAAATCAATTATATTTGTTTTATTTATTGCATTTTTTGCATTTTCTTTGGCTAACGACGATGATCCTACATGTCCAAATGGTTTTATATGTTTTTGGGTAGGTCAAAATTATACAGGTGATCAATGGAAATGGACACCAAGAATGAATTATAGAGATTTACCAAGACAATATCATAATAATGTAAGTTTTTTTTTTTTATTTTTTTAATATTTTCCAAATAAAATAAAAAAATATCTTTATTCTAACTTTTTTTTTATTTTATTTGGAATATTAAAAAATGAAAAAAAGGTTGGATCTTATGTGGCAAAAACAAATGCTTGTTTTAAAAATTGGATTCCTTATTTAACATTTGAATGTAATGAAGGTGATTCAAGTCATAGTTTTACATTTGGAAAAATAATTGATGGTGTTTCTCATGAATGTTAATAATATTTATTTATTAATTTAAAAAAATAAAAAAAAGTGACAATAATAAAAATAAAATTAAAAAAAAAAATAAAAAAAAAAACGATTTTAATAAATAAATCTGTTTGTTTTATTATATAATAAATTAATTTTTGTTGGTTTGGTTATTATTATTATTTTATATAAAATAATTGTTTTGATTTTTTTGATTTTTTTGATTTTTTTTTTTTAATTTTAATTTTTAAATAAATTTTTTAATTACAATTTTGGTGGACTTGTTGGTGTACCAACACTATTTGTTTCTAAATTTACAATTGACATTCTATAAGATTTTAATTTTTCTTTTTCTTTCTTTTTAATTTCTTTTCTCATATTTTCCATTCTTTGAGTTGTTGAACTAACTATACCTTTTCTCCAACCTTTATTCTTTGCATCTTTTAAGACTTCTTTAACGATTTCAATTGAAGATTTTAAATTCATAAACCAAATTTCAGAATCATCATTTAGCTCAGAGTAAAGTTCAATATATTGAATATTTGAAAGTATATTTTCAGGTCTAGCTTTAATGATAACGTAACCCATAATTGGTAAAAAGTCATCAGGACCACTACTACCAAATGGTTTAGTATAGTTGAAAATGATATTCCAAGTGTCAATGATACATTTCATTTTATCTTGTGGTGATTTATAAAGATTAATTTTTTTAATCTCTTGTTGAGCCAATTCCCAAGGTGCTTGACTTGAATATTTCTCAGCGATCAATAAACCATGATCTATGGAAGAGAATTTTGAAATTAAATCTTTTGAAAATGTTAAATCCTCTTTGGAGATATTAAAAGTGAAATTATAAATTTGGGTCAATAAATTTCTTTCCAAAGTATTTGTAGCAATTGAAAATTCATCATCGGTAGTATTTGACATATTCCACCAAGGTGAATTTGTCATTTCATTTTTAGCTCTTTGTATAAAAGATTTGATTGTTTTAGATTTCTCTGAACAAGTTGAACAAATGATTGAACTATCGAGTGTAGGTACACAAGAACAATAACCAGTGTCATTATTAAATCTTGACATGAACGAACCAACAAACTCAGTTTGTAAACGTGCATATGTTTTATCACGAAATTGACGAAACTTTTGATGAGTTAGGAATTCGATATTGATTTTCTTTTGAGCAGCGATTTGAGCACTATGACGCTGTAATTGATCCAAGTAGAGTACTTTTAATTGTTTCTCTAAATTTCTTTTCTTATCACGTTTATAGAAATCGTCAAACATTGTATCCAATAGTGATTTGTAATCATCTTGTTTTTGAGTTTCAGGTAATGCCCAAAGTGATCTAATTGTCTCTTCAATTTGTGCTTCTAAAATATTTAATTCCATTGATCTATTTCTACCACATTGCATTAGCAATAGTTCACAAATATTAGTTGATTGACTATAACCACAAATAAAATTTAAAACACTTAATGCCAATGTTAAATTTGCTTTTGCTAATTTCAATGAATGAGCAGATGCAGTTTGAAAGATTTTACTATTATCACCATTGATTGTACTTGCTTGTTTCTTTGATACAACATTTATAACTAAAAATTTCATACCTTCTTGAAGTTGTGATGCTGGTTGTACAGTTTTAATCATTTCAACAACTTCATTTTGTAATGAAATCTCTTCTTCATGATTAAAATAATCATTTGCTGCTGCTGATGATGTATTGTTGGTAGTATTTGAATTTATAGTTGAATTTGAAAATAATAATTGATCATTTGTTAATTGATTTGTATCAGAAATATTATTTGGTCTATTATGATAAATTAATTCTAAAATTATGAAAAGATCAGTTGATGATACTAATAAACTTTGACCCAATTCTAATTCAAAGATTGGACGATGATAATAATGTTCAGGTTCTTCAACTGTTATTAGATCAATGAAATATTCATCTAAAATTTGTTCCAATTCCATACCTTCATGATGATTTAACCATTTTGGAATTGTTGAAGGATTTCTTAAAAAGTCTAATACCATCTTTGCAATTTGAATTAAATTATGACGTGACTTTTGACTAATTGTCAAACCTGATAAAACACCATAATGGTCAGGTCTGATTATAGCAGGTATGAAAAAGTTTTCAAAGATTAATCTAATTATAAATTCACGTTCCTCTTGTTTATCTCTAACCTTGGAAATCTCTGATGGCACAAAATCGGGTTTTCTCTGTTGTTTAACATGTTGACGCCATAGCTCAATGACAACTTTACTAATCCATCTCAATGCATACGGTATTGAGCTTGACAATGCACAAACTCGACGCAAGAATTCACCCGAGAATTGTTGTAACAATATCTGTTGGTCAATCACTGGTAGACCACTATCGTCATCATCGTCATCCACTATACCAATGGATGCCAACATCGCCTTCTTTTGTGGATCATTCTCTAAATTTAAATTATGATCTTGAATGATTGAAACAACTAAATCTTTCAATACACTAATCATATATGGTTTACCATAAGTATAATTTAAATAAGTTGATAACAGAGTGAAACTAAATGGTTCATGAATTCCAAAATTTCTTTTATCACTTGAAATTCTAAATTCAATCTCTGTTATTGATTTAATTGTTAAAAGTAATAACTTTTCATCGATTGCTGTAAAACAATTACCAAACAATGAGAATACAATTGCTTGTGATAAATCTGTATGTGATGATTTAAATGAACTATCCATATCTGATCCTAAATATCCCGCTCTATTTAATGTATCTCTTAAAATTGATGGTTCAGTTCTTAATAATACTACTAATCTTTCTAATGTAAATTTTAATTCTCTTGATAATTCAATTACTGTTGATTGATCAATTGATGATGCTTTTGTTGTTTTATTTACTATATTTGGTGATTGTGTTGATGATGATAATGTTGGTGATGTTGAGTTTTTATTATTTGAATTATTTAAATTTGATAATGGGGTATTATTATTACTATTATCATTTTCTTTTAATGGATCAGGAAATAAACCAATATCAGAGATATCAGAAATTTGTAATCTATTATTTAATATATGAGCAATTGATTTATCCAAATGTCTAACTTCCCAAACTAATTGATATAACTCTTGAGATTTTTGTCTTGTAATTTTATTGATTTCATCAATAACTTTACTCTCTGCATTATTAGTTAATTCTTCTGATTTTAATAATGATTGTAATAATGCTAATCTTTCACCTTGTCCAATGAGTTTATTATTATTATTATTATTATTATTATTATTATTATTATTATTATTATTATTATTATTATTATTATTATTATTATTATTATTATTATTATTATTATTATTATTATTATTATTATTATTTCTATTATAATCACTATTTATACTATTACTACTATTACTTTTATTACTACTATTAATTAAAATTTCTGATGTTACATTTTGATTTAAATTATTATTACTATTACTATTACTATTACTATTATTGTTGTTGGCATAAGTTTGAGGTGAAGATGAAGTTTGACTATAAGGTGAAGATGAAGTACTTTCACCACTATCATTCACACTAAGATTATTACCATTTATAATATTACTATTACTATTATTACTATTATTTGAATTAAATGGTATATTATTATTTGAAAAAGAAAGTGAACCAAGACTTGTACTAATATTGTTATTATTATTATTATTATTATTATTATTATTATTACTATTACTATTATTACTACTATTACTATTATTTAAATCATAATCAGATCTACGAATTATATTATTACTATTACTTCTTGCATGACCAATTTTAGTATCAGATTGTTTTCTAATTGGATTTTGTTTTGCTAATTTTAATTTTTGAGAAATTTTTTGTTGTGAACTCTTAAATCCACCAATTGTAATCGATGTATTACCGCTACTACTACTATTATTACTAGCATTACTATTATTTGAAGATGATAATGAATTGAAACTATTACTCAATATATTATTAGCACTATTTGGTAATGATGATGATATTAATGATTCTGATGAAAAGTAAGGTTGAATAGATTGAGAAATTGATAAACTCTCTGTAGATGTACCAAATCTATGACGTAATAAAAATGTATCAACTAATGATGATGCTGATAATGATTGTGATAATTTATTATTATTACTATTACTATTATTGTTATTAATGATACTATTAGAAGTTTCTTCCTTTTGAATTTTAGATATCATTGTTTTATTCAATACTATTGGTGTTGATGTATTATTATTATTATTATTATTACCATTATTATTATCATTACCATTATTATTACTACTATTGTTATTATTGCTATTAATATCCTCAACATTATTAATTAATGATGATGTAGATAATGATAAAGGTGAATTAGATATTATTCTCTTGGTTGTAGTGGTTGTTGTTGTTGTTGTAGTTTCTTCATATTTAAGCATGCTATTCTCTGAATCATTTGTAGATTTTAGGATTACTTGTTGTTGAATATCTTCTTCTTTTATAACTTTAATTTTAATATCTTCAGTTCCTTTGAATTGATTATCAATTATTACTTTTGATTCTTCTTTTGTCACTTTTTCTACTTGTTCAACTTGAATTGGTGATGATATTTTTTCAATTTCAATTACTGTTGGATTTGCTGTTGCTGTTGTTGCAGTTGGAGGAGGAGGAGGAGTAGTTGGAGGAGTAGTTGGAGTTGTTGTTGTTGTTAGGTCTGATAATTGTAAAGGCTCAACAAAGGTTTTTTGTGGTGCATTTGTATCAAGTTGCACTTTTGGACTATTAACCTTTTCTTTTGAAATGGTTATTGTTGAATGTTGTGGCGAAGTTGGTGTTGATGATGGTGATGGTGATGATGATGAATTTGTTGTTTTTTTTGAAGGTAATTGTGGTGATAAAGAGAAACTATCTTCTTTTTCTTTTACCTCCTCTTCTTCAAGATTATTTATATCAGTATTATTTAAAATATTTTTTAACATCTCCTCCTTATATGAGAATGTAATTTCATTTGGATTGTATGATGATGGCGCTTTATTACCTAAATAATGTTGTTCTCTTAACATTTGTGTAATCTTTTCACTCTTTTGTTTTACTGTTAAATTTGAATCTTCTTTTTGTGTTTGTTGTTGTTGTTGTTGTTGTTTTCCTGTTGGTTTATCAATTACAATATGTGCTTTACTTGATACAGTAGATGATAACTGAGGTGATGGTGGTTTATTATTACTAACATTATGAGGTGGAACTGCTTGATTCTTTGTTGACTTTTTAATATTTGGTGAAAAACTACCATTATTATTATTGGTGTTATTATTATTGGTGTTATTATTTTTAATAATTGAAGCATCATCAACAAATGGTTTAAGTGGTGGTGGTGTATTTTGTTGATTTGAATTATTTGATTCACTACTAGTAGTATTAGTAGTAGTAGTTGATTTATTATTATTATTATTATTGCTCTCTAATATTTGATTTACTAATGGATCAATTTGAGTATCATTTTTAATAATATTTGAAGTGAAAATTGGGGATTGATCACCACCTGATGATGATGACGATGATGATGTACTTTGTTGTAAAGGTGTTTGTGGTGGAGTAATTGTAGTTGTTGTTAATGTTGATGAAAATATTGTTGGTGAAGTTGTAATTGGTGAGGAGGAGGAGGAAGAAGGAAACAGTATTGGACTTTGAGAATTTGCAGGTGAAAATATAGTTGTTTCTACTGTATTATCATACTCTTGTTTATCAATTTTATTTTTAATAAAGGCTACTTCTTTCTCTACCAATTCTAAACGAATATTTAGTTGTGATAAATTGGTTGATATTACATTTTGATCATCTGGATCTTTTTTTAATAGCCTTTTTGCATTATTTAAAATTTCAACAATTTTTCTATATTGAGATAATAATGATTCATAATCTTGAAATGTGTTGGCTTTTAATCCTTTCAATCTATTTAACCTTTTATCAACCAATCCAAAAACATTAATTATAATGTCTCCCATGGCATTGACCTTTAATTAAATATTTTTATAGTTTTTTTTTTTGTTTTTTTTATTCTTCTTTTTTTTTTTCTTCTTTTTAAAATTATTATTATTAAAAATTTAAAGAGAGAGAGATGGATGATTAAAAAAAAAAAAAAAAAAAAATATATGTAAGGGGAAAAAAAAAAAAAAAAAAAAAGTTGTAATTAATTGTGTGATTATTTAGGGGTGGTTATATTTTGGTTGTGTGTGAAAAATCAAACACTGTTTCCAAAAAGATTTTTACTTTTTTTTATTTTTATTTTTTTTTTTGTTTTTTTTTATTTTTTTTTATTTTTTTTTTTTTATTTTTTATTTTATTTTTTTTTTTTCAAATGATTTGCAAAACTAAAAAAATTAAAAAATGAAAATTTATAAAAAAAATAAAAATAAATGATATAAATATAATTTAATAGATAAATGGATAAGAAGGAAGGAAAAAAAAAAAAAAAAAAAAAAAAGACAATGTGCAAGCAACAGTTGGGAAAAAAAAAAAAAAAAAAAAAACAATTTTTTTTTTTTTTCAAAAATAAAAAAGCCTTTTTTTTTAAAAAATTTTAAAATTTTTATTTTGGCAAAAACAAATTTTTTCCAAAATATCTTTTTTGTTTGCAAATCATGCTTTGAAAAAAAACATTTTAATAAAAAAAAAAAAAAACCTATTTATTTTTTTTTAATTTTATTTTCCCAATCTTGTATGGTTTTCCTTTAAAAAAATTGAAAAAAAAAAAAAAAAAAAAACAGATCAAAATTTTGAAAAAAGATATATTTGTATTGATAAAAAAAAAAAAAATAAAAAAATACTAATCCAATCAAATCTATTTTTTTTTTTTTTTTTTTTTAAAAAATCTATTTTTTTTTTTTTTTTTAAAAAATCTTTTTTTTTTTTTAAAAATAGATTTTTTTAAATAATATATATACTCTCTCTCGTTGTTCCTAAAAAAATAAAAAAAACAATTACTAAAAAACTAAATTTTAAAAAAAAAAAAAATTTAAAAAAACAATGATTACATTCATTTTTTTTTTATTTTATTTTGTGTATTTTGGAGTGCCCTATTTTTTATACTATATTCGTAGTGAAAATAAATAAAATTATATCATTTTTAAATTAAACAAAAAAAAAAAAAAAAAAAAAACTTTTTTTTTTTTAAAATGATATAATTTTTTTTTTTTTTTTAAACAATTTTTATCTACAATTTTATTATTTATTTATTTATTTATTTTTTTTATATTATTTTTTTTATTTTTTTTTTAAATTTTTTTTAATTTAATTTCTTCTTTCAATTTTTACAAAGAAATCAGGACAATTTAAAGCAACAGAAAAAGTTCCTTGATCATTGAGTGGTATATTTGATGGATTTGTAAATTTGAAATTACCAAATAATTCAGCCATAGCAGTATGAACTTCAGCCTCACTTAAACTCATACCCATACAATTTCTAGTACCAACAGCGAAATGAACACTTTTAGAAACATCATTTTGAATATGTCTTTCTGGTATGAAATTATTTGGATTTGGCCAAAAAGATTCACTACGATGAGTAGAGTAAATATTTTGAATGATTTGAGTACCCTTTGCAATTTTATGACCTTGAATCTCACAATCCTCAGAAGTCATATGAGGTAAACCTAAAATACCAGCTGGATACATTCTAAAAACTTCTTTAACAACCAATGCCAAATATGGAATTCCATTACGATATTTACTATACGAATAATGATTATCACCCTTCTCCATTGAGTCAATGATATTTCTACTTAATTTCTCTTGAATCTCTGCATTATTAACAAGTGCCACAATTGCAAATGATAAGGTTTGACCAACTGTATCAGTTCCTGCAATTAAAACATCAATACAAATACTAATTAAAGCATTTTGAGTGATTCTATTATTTTCAACTTCAATTAATAATTTATCTAAAATTGTAACAGTAGGCTCAGTGGCACCGTCAATTGGCTCTTGCTCTTGTTGTTGATGTTGCTTTGAATCTTTATATCTTTCAATTAAATTTATAATATGATTTGAAAGTAACTTATGAATATCATAAAACTCTTTTGATCTATCATTCATAAATGGTGATAAAATTGGAAAATAAGTTGTAATGGAGGGTTGACTAACAAGTTTTAAAAATTGTTGAATCACTTGAATGATTGATGAACTGCCATCATCCAATTCAGTGTATGGGTAATTCACACCAAATAAGAATCTGAGAATGATATTAATTGAAAATAAATTTAAATATTTATTCATTGTGAATGGAGTACCCTGTTTAGCATGTTGATCTAATAATTCACATAACCTTTTTGATTCTTGGTTAATGTGAGACTCCATTTTTTTAATTTTAGTTGCAGTCATTTCTGAAAGTATTACAGATTTTAAATTTTTATGATAATCACCATTGGAATTGATTAATCCTTTATATCCATTAATCGATCTAGCATTCTCTCTTTGAAATCTACTTGTAAAAGTATCAGAATTATCAATGAATGCTTCCCTCAATATTGGATAACCAGTTAGAACAACAGTCTCTAATGAACCAATAGAAACTCTAAAAACCGGTCCATACTTTTCAAACCACTCCAAATATTTTAAATGTAAATTCTTTTTAGTTCTTGCTAATTCTATTAAATTACCAAATAAAAATCCTTTTGGACCTGGAATTTTACTATTTATTTTTTTTTTTCTATCTTGCTAAAAATAAAAAAAAAGAATTAATAATTAATATTTTTTTTTTTTTTTGAAAGAAAGATAGAAAAAAATAATTACATTTTTAATAAATAAGAAATAAATTGATACAAGTGATACTAATATTAATACTAAATAATTCATTTTATAATATTACAATTTAAAATTTTTGATTGTATTTTTAAATAGAATTTTTTTTTTTTTTTTTGAATGAAAAAAAAAAAAAAAAAAAAAAAAAAAAAAAAAAAAAAAGGAAAAAAATTTAAAAAAAAAAAAAAATCTTCAACATGTAACCTTCCTGTTTTGTGTTTTTGTAAAACAATGTTTTTTTTTTTTTTTTTTTGGGAGTTGGGTTGTAAGGGTTTATATGAAATTAAAAAAAAGAAATGGTGCTATAAAAAAGAAAAAAAAAATTGCAGTTAGTATAATTAATAAAAATAAAAAAAAAAAAAAAAAAAAAATATGGAAACAAAAAGTGAGATACCCTTTTTTAAAATCAAGATATTTTTTTTTTCAAAACCCATGATTATAATAATATAATATAATAATAAATAATAAAAATAAAAAAAAGAAAAGATTTTAAAAAAAAAGTTTATTATTCACAAAAATTTTATTTTTTTATTTGTTTTTTTTTTTTTTTTGTTGTGTTTTTTTTTTTTTTTTGTTTTTTTTTTTTTTGTTTTGATCTTATCTTATTTTTTTTTTTTTTTTTTTTTTCAATTAAATTTCCAAAAAAAAAAATAAAAACTAATCTTCCAAATTACCACTGTTTACGGAAATTCCATTTCCACTATTAAGTTTTTGTTGATATGAAAAAGAATTACTAATGATTCTATTTGTATATGATTTCTTATAAACTCTATCATAAAAGTCATCTTCATCATCTTCCTCAAATTTATTACCTGGTGGTTGTGATTGTTCGTTATTTCCATTGGAATAATTTTCATTAAAGTTATTATTATTATTATTATTATTATTATCGCTATTTGTATTTGGTTGACTATTTATATTATTTATATTATTTATATTATTTATATTATTTATATTACTATTACTATTATTATTATTTGACGATTTAGTTACAGTTGATTCTAACATTTGTATAATTTCTTTATCTTGATTTTCTTGAATTAATTTTTCTAAAGCAATTTTCTTTGAAGCACCTTTTGATAATAGATATTTTACAAAATTTGTTTTTCCAGCTTTGGCTGCTAAATATAATGGAGTGTAACCTTGGTCATCGGAATCATCAGCAGCAATTTCACATCCCTTACTTTCAAATATCATTTGTCCCATCATTAAACTTGCAAATTGTACTGATAAATGAATTAAATTTTGACCATTCTTTGTCTTTTTTTTTGAAAAAAAAAAAAAAATAAATTAATATATTTTTAAAAATATTTAAAATATTTAAATTAATAATAATAAAATTTTGTTATAATTACCTTTATATTTAATTTTGAATTAAATTTAATTAAGAATTTAACAGTTTCAATTCTAGATTCTCTAACAGCATAATGAATTGGTGTATAACCTTCAGAATCTTGAATATTTGGATCAGCACCATTTTCCAAGAGTAAACGAGTGATAAGATCATGACCCATTAGGGATGAAGTGTGTAATGGTGTATGACCATCAATGTCAATGGCATTCATATCGGCACCATTACAAATTAAAAGCTTGGCAATTGAGAAATAACCCATGATACAAGCATGATGGAGTGGTGTACGATTGTTTGAATCAATGACAGAGGCCTTTGCTTCGGTTTCAATTAAAAGTTTACAAATTTTCTCGAAACCTTTCAATGAGGCAATGTGTAATGGTGTCTCGCCATTTATTTTTGTTTTTACAGATACTTCAGCATCATGATCCAATAATGATGAAGCAATTTGAAGATGGCCACCTTTGCAAGCTGAAAACAATGGAGAAACACCCTCGTCATTCACTAGATTTGGGTCGGCTCTATGTTCTAATAAGAGTTCAACAATTGGTTGATTACCCAAAACTGATGCGGCAATTAATGGTGTATTACCTTGGTTATCTTTGATATTTGGATTTGCACCACTTTCAATTAATCTTCTAACTTGATATTCATAGCCCAAGAATGCTGCTGTAAAGAGTAATGATAAACCTTTACTATCACGTGCATTAACATCAATTGAGTTTGGATCGTCTGGATTATAACGAATTAAGAAATCAATATTATTTGGATGTAATAATATTTTATTCCAAGCAGATGCAACTGAAAACTTTTCACCACAATCACCATTACTTAATGGTTGATTATGATTATGATTATGATTGTGATTGTGATGATTATGATTATGATTATGGTGATGATGATTATGTGAACCACCACCGCCACCACCACCACCACCCATATTACCATTAATTGAATTACCACCATGTGGTATATATTTATTTAGATTTCTATTATGATTTCCATTTAATATATTATTAATACCATTCATTCCACCACCACCATTACCACCACCATTACCACCACCACCACCCATTGAATTCATACCATTTTGTGAACCCAATGCATTATAGATTAAATCAGAGCCACCATGTGATAATTGTGGTTTAAATTCCATATTTCTGGCTTTAGCTCTACGATTTTGGAACCAAATTTGAACGGATCTAGCAGTCATATGTAATTCAACGGCCAATTGACTTCTAAGATTAAGATTTGGATGTTGATGAGCCATGAAAATTTTCTCCAGTAATTTAAGTTGGTCTGGTGATGTTCTCTTTCTTTTCTTTTTTGATGGATCATCTTGATCCAACATTAAATCATTTGTTGATCTTGATAAAAGTTTTGAAAAACTATTACTTGAATATGGTGTTGGTGATAATTGTTGGGATTGTGAAAGATGTTGATTATTATTATTATTATTATTATTATTATTATTATTATTATTATTATTATTATTAATATTATTATTATTATTATTATTGTTATTGTTATTACTATTATTATTATTATTATTATTATTATTATTATTATTATTATTATTATTATTATTATTATTATTATTATACATTCCATACATATTGTTTGGATTTAAATTTGTATTCGTCCCATTATTTATTTCATTTGTATTTGTGTTATTATTATTATTATTATTATATTGTTTTGATCCTGTTGGATTATTGTATTGTTGTTCATAAGAATCATAATCTGATCTATTAATATTGCCTATATTTGGATAACCAAGTGAATGTTGGGATTTCATAACAATTGATGCCATCTTTTAGAAAATAATATTGATTTTAAAATTATTTAATTTGTTAATTTTATTTATCTGATTAATAATGATAATAAAAAAAAATAAAAAATAAAAAAAAGGGCTATAAGTATGTATTTATTAGTTTATTAATTTATTAATTTAAATATCCAAGTAACAATGGGCCCAAAAAATAAAAAAACAATATAAAGAAATAATATAAAATGAAAGAAAGAAAATAGAATAAAAAAAAAAAAAAAAAAAATCTTTATTCTTTAAAGTATTAGTTTTTTTTTTTTTTTTTTTTTTTAATATATATATAATAAGCATATGGGTGTTAAAAAAAAAAAAAAAAAAAAAAACAAACAAATAAAAATTAAAACAATTTATTGGATAATAATTTTATTTGTTTAAAAAAAAAAAAAATTTTAAAATTAATTAAAAATTAAAAATTAAATAAATAAAATAGTTGGTAATATTTAAACACCACTTTTGTTAGGGAAAAAAAACCAAAAAAAATCTCTTGGGTGGGGTTTATTTAGTTTTTCTTTTTTTTTTTTTCCACCCAATTAGAAATTCCCTTAAGGGAGAACTTGGTTTAATTAATGGACAGGAGATTTAATAAATGCATTAATTAATATAGCTATTAATAAATATATATGAAAAAAATAAAAAAATAAAAAAAGTGAAATCAAAAAGAATTTATTACTATTGTTGTTGCTATTTTTTTTTTTTTAAAAAAATAAATTTAAAAGGTGTTTCGTATATATTTAAAATATTATCACTAAAAAAAAAAAAAAAAAAAAAAAAAAATAAGAAAATAAAAATTAAAAATATTAGGACCAAAAAAATCCACAATAAATATTAAAATTTTATTACTTTTTTGGCAGTGCTTTGAAAGAGTATTGTGAATATATAAATATTTTTTTTTTTGGAAAATAAAATAATAAAAAAAAAAAAAAAAGATATAAAAATGTTGTATTTAATTTATTTTATGTGGCATAGGTGAAGAGAAAAAAAATAAATAAAAAAAAAAAAAAAAACTAAAAACAATTATTTATTATATTTATTATATTTATTATTACTATCCAACAAAATTAATATTTATAAAAAAAAAAAAAAAAAGAAAAAAAAAAATAAAAAAAAAAAAAAAAAAAGCTTTTTGTGTGTATTTTTTTTTTTTTTTTTTTTTTTTTTTTTTTTGTTTGTTTAATTTCGTTTAACTTGTGAGAGTTGGTTAATTGTGGTGAGTTGGGGTGTGTGTGATATTAACAATTGATTTTGATGTGTGGTAATTGTTTTGATTTGCATTAACATAATAATAATTAAAAAAAAAAAAAAATAATAAAAAAAAAAAATAATAATATTATTATTATTAACTAGAATAATTTTTAATTTAATTAATTTAGAAAATTAATAAAACACTCTCAATCTGTTATTATTATATTCATAAATTTTTTTTATTTTATTTTTGTGTGTAGAGCTAAATATATTAATTTATAAATATATATGCATAGTGTGTGTATGTGTGTGTGTATGTGTGTGTGTGAGTGTGTGTTTTGTGTGTTGTGTGGTATGTGCTTATATGTGATCTTTTATCATTAATATCAAAATGATATTAATTAAATAATGATATTGAAATTGAAAAAATAAATAAATTTAAATAAAATTTAAATTAAAATAATAATAATAATAAATAAATAAAAGAATGTAAAAATTATGATATTTGATGATGATAAAAATAACAACAATAATAAATAAAATTTAAATTCATTTTTGAACGAAGAAAGTGTTTTTTTTTTTTTTTTTTTTTTTAATGAGAGTTTTTTTTTTTTTTTAGAAATACTATGTGATATGTGGTTAGATACATTGTCAAAAATTGAAGGAGTTATTATTATTATTATTATTTTTATTATTATTTTTTTTTTTATTTATTTTTATTTTTATTTTTATTTTTATTATTATTATTTTTATTTTTTTTATTTTTATTTTTTTTTTTTATTAATAATATAATTGATCGACATAAATGATAATAACAAACTCTTTTTTTAAATTATTGGATATTCATTCAAAAGTGTGATGTGGTGGTAAGTTGTGTTTTTTGGAATGTGTGAGAGAGAGATATAGAGTGGGTGTGGTTCTATCATAATTAATATTTGTATAAAAACAAAATAATTTGCAAAAAAATAATGCGGGCGAATAACTATTATATTATTAAAAAAATAATAAATAATTTTAATAAATAAATAAATAAATAAATTGATAATTGATAAATAAACCCACCACACATAAGAAAGATATATTAACCTTTAATGAATGAGATATTAATTTTCACGCATGTTTATAATTAATTTTTTTTTTTTTTATTTTTTTATTTTTTTTTTTGGTGTTTAAAAAAAGAAAGAAATAAAAAATAAAAATAAAAAGAAAATACCAATTTAATTATTTAATACAATTATGTCGACACTACATGTTGATGCAAATTGAGTGTATAATTTGTAAAAAAAAAAAAAAAAATAATAAAAAAATATAAAAAAAGAAACAAAACCTCAATTGGTGATATCACTTGAAAATATATAGTTTATAAATAGATATATTATTATTACTATTATTATTATTATTATTATTTCTACTATTATTATTTTTTATTATTTTTTATATTAATATATTTATAGACAATATACATATTTTATTTTTTTTTTATTTTATTTTTTAATTTATTTATATAAAAATGAAAAAAAAAAAAAAATAAAAAAAAATAAAAAAAAATATTATTATAACAAATATTGTTAAAATTGTTAATAATTTATATAATTTTTGTTCTTATTGTCAATTTTTATCATCACCCAAAGTATTTTGAATAGATATAATTATTTTATTTTATTATAATTTATTTATTTGTTTGTTTTTGTTTTTTTTTTTTTTTTTTACGAGGCGAAAATAAAATTTATCAAATCCCATATGATATACAAAAAGTTTCTAAAAAAGGGTTTTTTTTATTTTTAGTTTTACCTTTTTAATACAAATTATTTCTTAAAATAAAAAATTGAAAAAAAAATTGAAAAAAAAATTGCTATTATTACTATTATTATTTTATTATTATTTTCGCTATTATTATTTTTATTATTATTTTTATTTTTTTTTTAATTTTTTTAATTAATTAATTAATGTAAATGATTTTTGTTTTTTTTTTTTTCTTTTTTTTTTTTTTTTTTTTTTAATTTTAATTTTTTTTTTTTTTTTTATTTTAAAATAAAAATCACATGCTATCATTTATCATTTTTGATTTTTTTTTTTTTTTAAATTTCCACTGAATTTCTAAAATTGAAAAAAAAAAAAATTAAAAATATTATTACCGAAACAAAACCACACACTTTAATATTAAAACTTAGTGGTTTAAATCCCAAAAGCAAATTTTTGATAGAAAATTCAATTATGAATCTAAAGAGAGTAATTTCATTTTAATTAGTGATCATTTTAAAATCAAAAACTATCTTGTAAAATTGTTTAGTTTTATATGAGAAAAATTTTAAAATTTTTTTTTTTTTCCAATTGATTTTGATATTTTTTTTTCGGTTTAAAAAAAAAAAAAAAATTAATTAATTTAAATTAATTAATTTTTAAAAAAAAAAAAAAAAAAAAACCCCAATTTAAACAAGTGTATTTTTAAAAATAGTTTATAATTTAAAAAAAAAAAAAAAAAAAAAAAAATTCAAAAAAAAAAAAAAAAAAAATGTGATTGTGTAATAGTACTACTGTTTAAATTAGTTAGATATAATTTTTTTTAATTAATTTTTTTTTTTTTTTTTTTTTTTTAAATTTTTTTTTTTCTTTTTTTTTTTTTTTGGAGTGGAAATGCCAGCAGATTCTATTTCAAAGTATTTTCTATTTTTAATTTTTTTTTTTAAATTAATAAAAAATATCTCGACAGTTTCATGTTCGCACCACAGCAAAGAGCGACCAACTACCGATTTAGCATGTTCATTAAAAATATGTTCAGAGTTGGGAGAGCCATGTGGTAATGATACTCATTATAGTGGATTTCAATGTTATGTTGAAGATAGATGCTTAAACAGTACTTGTGTACCTAGTCTTGGTATTGGAAATGATTGTAATTCAAGTTTTGATTGTATATTAGGTACAACATGTGTTATTGATCAAAATAATAATGATAATAATAATAATGATAATAATGATAATAGTGATAATGATGATGATAATAATAATGATAATAATGATATTAATAATATAAATAATTTTAAAGGATATTATCATAAAAATTTAACGACAAAAGTGAATTTAAAAATTAAAAAAACTTGTCAACATTCATTTTTTGCCGAATTTGGTGATAAATGTAAAAGAAATTCAGATTGTTTAAATAGTTTAGAATGTATTAATGGTAAATGTTCAACACCATCACTTGGATGTTTGACTGATTTTAGTTGTAATAATGATTCAATATGTAATAGAGATACAAGACAATGTGTAGTTACAACCTTAAAAGAAGGTGAATGTTTTTTATTTAAACAATTCTCTTGTAATGATCAAAACTTATTATGTGCACCAAAATCATTTATGATTTCTTCAATTGGAATTTGTAAAAAACAAATTGAAGGTTCACCTTGTTTAACTAGTAAACTTATAAATTGTGATTGGAATTTATATCAATGGGTTTGTAGTAAACTTTTAATTTATTAAAAAAAAAAAAAAAGAGGATTATAAATGTACTAATTATTTTTTTTTAAAAAAAAAAATAAAGTGTAAACCATTGAATCCAGGATCATTAATGGGTAATTGTACAATTCAACCAAGTAATACATCAAAATCATGTATAACACAAGCTGATTGTAATTATTATGAAATGTGTAAATGTGATAGTTCCCATTCTGGTGTTGGATATTGTATACCAAAAGGGTCTTATAACTTTTTTGGTAGTTATTGTAAAGCTTCAATAAATAAATTTTTAGAATGTTATTATAAAACCAATTGTACAGATTTATTTTCACAAAATCCATCATCATGTTCTTATAGAAATTGCCCAGAAGAAAGTGAATGTCTTGGAACATTTTGTATTGATAAAATGTTACCAGTTGGAGTTTGTACAAATAGAAAATGTAAACTCACATTATTCAATACTACAAATGGTCATTTTAAAGTTGCATCATCATCATCTTTTTCAAATTTTAATTTTAATTCTTTATCATATTTAATAATAACATTAATATTAATAATAATTTTTATAATAATTTAATATTTAATTATTTTTATAAAAATAAAATTTTAAATTTATTGTGTGTAAATAATTATTTATTTATTATTATCATTATTTTTTTTTTTAATGTTTTTTTTTTTTTTTTTTTAAAAGTTTTCTTTATGAAAATAAAATTTGGTACCACCAGTTTTTAAACAAGTATAATATCTACATTTTTCATAAAGTTCTTTTGATAATTGAGAAGGACCACAACAAAATACACTAATTGATTCACCGGAATACTTTTTAGAGTAATATTGGAAAATTGTATCCCAATTTGGTCTTCCCCAATGAGTTTTAAATGGTAAATTAGTGGTTGGATCTAAACCTTGTGCTTTGAATAGTTTATCTAAACCATTCCATAACATAAACACTCTAACATCATTCTTTGGAAAAACACGAGTGTTAAAGGTATTAATGGATATTTTTGGTAAATTACTATTACCATTCGTTGAGATATCAATTAATAGGTCTTCAAACCATTGGAAACTATGTTGATCTCTATTGAGCCAAAAGAAATGAACCTTTTCAAGATTACCTAAACCAAACTTTGTTGTAATCTCATTTTTACTTTGTTCCAATGCAATTTGATCACCTTGATTTAATAATTGTAATCTCTGTTTCTTTAATGAAATATCCTTTAATAATGATGCCATTGGTGAAACACCAATACCTGCACCCACTAATATAACTTGTTTTTGTTTTAATGCATATTGACTTGATGATCCAAATGGACCATCAATATTAATTCGAAATGGTTTTAAACCAATTTCTAAATCAATTTGATCAATATTATTATTATTATTAATAATAAAATTAGAACCATCAGGCAATACATTTTGTTGTTTAATATTATTATATAATTGTTGTTGTTGTTGTAATTGTTTTTTAATTGATAACCATCTAAATAATTTCTTTGTCCAATTACCTGTTACTCTAATATGAACATATATTTTATCCTCTAATGGTGATGAGGTCATTGTAAATGGATGCCATTGTAATTTTGAAATATGTGGTACATTGATCAATAAATATTGTCCAGGTTTATAATCGAATGATGGTGGTTTACTAAATGTTAAATTAATTACTCTTTCGTTCTTTAAACAATAATCTAAAACTTCAACTCTATGAGTTCTTTTAAACAATCTAAAACTTCTATCAACTGTATAAAAGAAACCTGGAACAATAAACCATTTCCAAAATGTTGGTGGTCTAATCCAACCCATTGTACCATGTAAAATTAATAAAACATAAAATCCAATAAATAAATGATGACTATAATAAAATAACTATAAAATTATATAATAAAAAATAATTAATTTTTTTTTTTTTTTTTTTTTTAAAAAAAAAAACTTACTTCAAAATTAGATTTCCTAATAATTTTTAAAGATAAAATTGCCATAATTATTAAAAATGATATCATAATGAAACCTGTTACACCTGGTAAACTATTAAAAATCATTTCCCAAACTGTTGGCCTAAATTTAAAATGAGGTGCTAAACAATCATAAAAAATATTATCAGGTTTACCAGTTGCAACTGCCATACCAACAATCCAACCAATAGTATGTAAAAATGAAGCAATGATTAATGTATAACCAATTAATTTATGAAATGTCATATATTTATCAACTGGAAATAAAAATTTAAATTTGGTATTTCTAATCATTGTAAATAATTGTTTACACATTGTCATTAAAATTATTGCTGCATTGAATTCAATTAATTGAGCTGCAATTCTTGTTATATATACACCCGGGCCAAATAATTCTATTGCTCTTTTATTATTTGCATGAACATTTAAAAAACTTGTTATTACTAAAATTGAATTTATAATAAAAAATAAAGATATAAAAAATAATTTTGATCCTTCAATTTTTAAATATCTTTTTAAACTATGAAAACTTTCTTTTTCCGTATATATTCCAATATTTTCTTCTTTAAAATTATAATTTGTATTTTCTTCTTTTTCTTTTACTTTATTTTCATTGTTAATTGTTAATTCACTTTTAAATTCTTCAAAATCTATATATCCATCCATATTTTTATCAAATTGTTGAAAAATGTGATCAATCAAACTTTCCATTGTAAAGTCTTGAAATTTTAACCCATTTTGTTTAGTTCTATAATTTAATACTTCTTTTAAATCATCTCTTGAAATAAAACCCTTATCATATATATCATATAATTTAAAAACACCTTTAAAATATTAAATTAGTTTCATATATTTTTACAACAATATATTAATCATTTGTTAATTTAATACATACTGGTTATTTTTTGTTCTTCACTACCAACTTTTGAAAGGTTTAAATATATATGATTAATTACATCAAATAAATTAATTTTTGATTCAATTTCAAATGATCTTGATTTTTTAATTTTTTTAATTTTACTATTACTATTGATACTACTAGAAAATGATTTTGATTTATAAATATGTGGTTGTTTTAAAATTGTTGGTAAAGAATGTGATTGTAACTGAACTTCACATTGGTTATTGGTTTGATTGAATGGAGGTATTGGGTTTGTTTCAATTGTATTTTCTATATTTGATTTTGATATTATTTTAAATTGGTCTGATTTAATATTCTTATCTTCAAAATCTATTGATTGTATTGTTATAGGAATTGAAGCAACACTTGAATCAATTGAACTAGACGAAATCGAATTTCTACAAGAACTTAAAGAATCTGAAACCATTGAACCTGTATTATTTATTGAATTATTTAAATTTGTTGGAAAACTTGATATTGAAGATTTTGGAGATATTGGTGATATATTACTTGATGGATATTCATTTTTATTAAAATTATTGCTATTATTTATAATATCATCATCATGATTATCAACAGTATTAATATTATTATTATCATTATCATTATTATTATTATTATTATTATCATTATTAATATTATTATTATTACAATTATTAATATTATTATTATTATTATTATTATTGTTATTATTGTTATTATCAATATTATTATTATAATTATTATTATTATTATTATTATTATTATTATTATTATTATTATTATTATTAAACTCTACAGGGATTGGGAAAGAATTACCACCTATTGGAATTTTTAAAGTATTTTCAATTTCTTTTTTCTTTTTAAATATTTCTTCAATATCGCTATTAAAATTATTAATATCATTTATTTTATCTATATAATTATCATTTTTATCATCTATTTTACTATCATTATTATTTAATTTTGAATTTCTGGAAAATGATTTTCTTGATTTTTTTGTTTTTTTTTTAATTTCTTTTTTTAAATCTATATTTAAACTACTATTACTTGATTTTCTAATTAAATTTGGCCTTGTAGATTGAACATATTGATTGAATATTAAATCCAAAGCCTGATTATCATTAATATTAAATAATTCTTTTAAAGAATTTTTATCAATCATTAAAACTCTATTTCCACTTTCTTGGTTTTTAATGAACTCTCTTATTTTGAACTCATTTTCTAGAAAAAAAAATTATGATAATTTTAAAATTATTAGTATTTTAAAATTTGTCGTTTTTTTTTAAATTTATGGTAAAATTTTACCTTTTAAACTCTCCATTAAAATTTTATCAGTGATTGAAAAATTATTTTCATTTTTAGTTTTATCAACACTTATATTTGGTAATTCTAATAAACTTGCGTCTAAAAATGTTGATTTATGTAAATTTGTCCTAAATTCATGAGGAAAAGACAATGGATTTGCAAATTTTTTAATAGAAATATTTTTTTGTTTTTCCATTGTTGTTATCAAATAATTTTCATTTAGGTAATTATAAAATTTTTTTTTTTTTTTTTTTAATGCAGTTGTAAAAAATAAATAATAATTAAACTATCGATAAAATTAATTTTTATTATTAGTAATTTAATCAAAATAAAAATATCAAATGAAATTTATGTAACAAATTGTAAACAATGACTAATATAATGTTAAATTGATCTAAAAAAACAACAACAAAGTCCAAAAAAGGAAATTTTATTATTTTTTTTTATTTTTTTAATATTTTCCAAACTGGAATATAATAGCGATTATTATAACCAATAATTTATTTATATATAAACGGGATGGTATCTCCTTTTTAGAATTCCTTTCAAACTTTATCTTACCTTCTTTTAAAATGAGAATTTTTTTTTTTACAGATTTTTTACAGATTTTTTTTTAGTTTTTTTTTTTTTTTACTAATAAAAACCAATAATTTACAATAACCTAAATAATTTTTTTTATCTACTTTTTTTTTTAATTTCCTATTTTTTTTTTTTTTTTTTTTTTTTTTTTTTTTTTTTTTTTTTTTTTTTTTTTTTAAAAAAAAAATTAAATTCTTTTAGAGAGTATATTCTAAATCTTAAAACATTTTATTATTTTATTATAGTGGTATAGCTTCCATATAAAACTCCACCTATTTTTTTTTTTTTTTTTTTTTTTTTTTAATTGATTATGAAATTTAAAATTGGTAATGTAATGGAAAGAGGAAAAAAAAAAAAAAAGAAATGAAAAATAAATAAAAATATTAATATTTAATAATATTAATATTATTTGGGGTGGGTGGTTGGGGGTTGGAATATTTCAAGTGTGTTGTTTGGTTGTTGAAAATTATTTTTATTTTTATTTTTTTTAATAATTACTTTTCTCCATTTTAAGAAAGTTTTAAAAAAAGAATTCTGAGATTAAATAATAAAAAAAAATAAAATAAATTTATTTTTAAAAAAAAACACTATCTTTTTTTGGTAAATTTCCAAAAATTGTAATCCCAACCATTCTTTATCATAAAGTTTTTTTTTTTTTTTTTTTTAAATTTTTGATTGGTTATAAATAAAAAAAAAGGTAAAATTTCAGCATTATAGCGATGGCACTTGCCTTATTTCCACTTTTTGTTTTTTTTTTTTTTCCCCCAAGCAAACCCCACAAAAAAGAAAAAAAAAAAAAAAAAAAAAAAATTTTAAATTTTGTTGTTATTATTTTTTTTAATTTTTTTTATTTCTTTATTATTTTTTTTTTTTTCCTGGTTATATAAATAGATATTTTGAATTTTCATTTAAAATTACAACATTTAATGATAGTAATTACTATTTAGGTATTACGTATTATTATGTAAAAAAATTTTTTTTTTTTTATTATTATTATTATTATTATTATTATTATTATTATTATTATTATTATTATTATTATTATTATTATTATTATTATTATTATTATTATTATTATTATTATTAATTATTATTATTATTATTATTAATTATTAATTATTAATTATTAATTATTAATTATTTATTATTAAATTATTAAATTATTAAATAATTAAGCGTGAGTGAGTGAACTACTTCTATTATGTTTTTTCTTATTCTTATTTTTATTTTTCTTTGATGGAGTATTATGAGTACTATTTGAATTAATTGAAGAGGAAGAGAAAGAAAGTGGTGATGAAGCGCCATCTAAAACCTCGACAGAGTTATTGTTATTGATGCTATTTAAATCAAATGATTGGTTATCGATATCTAAATTTAAAGATTTGTTTGGAATGATTGGAGAAGATAATGGAGATTGATCAACGCTATGGTTTTTTTTATGTTGTGGTTGATTTTTACCATGTGATTTCCTTCCACCTTTTCTACCTTGTTTGGGACTATTTGATGAATGAATTGGAGGGCCATGATATGGTTCATAGGCAAAGAGTAAGTCACCACTAGATGAGACTACACTTGGAGTTATAGGTTCATTTGATTTTCTCTTGTCTTTAACCGATACTGATCCTTCATTCTCTGGTGAAGATATTGTTGAAGAACTATTGGCTTCATCAACTTTTTCTGATGGTGGTGATACGATGATACCAACTTCATTTTCTTCATTTACTGTTTCATTTTCTTCATTTACTTTTTCATCCTCTTTATTATCATCTTCTTTAGTTTCTTCTTCCTTAGTTTCTTCTTTGATTTCTTCGTTAACCTCCTCTTCTTTATCTTGTTTAACTTCTTCTTTGACTTCCTCTTTGACTTCTTTAACCTCCTCCTTAACCTCTTCTTCTTTAACTTCCTCCTCTTTAACCTCTTCTTCTTTGGCCTCCCCCTTAACCTCTTCCTCTTTGACCTCCACCTTGACCTCTTCTTTAACTTCCTCCTCTTTAACTTCCTCTTCAACTTGGTTAACTTCTTTTACCTCGGTGGCTTCGTCATTGACCTCTTCTTTAATTTCCTCTTTAGTTTCTTCTTTGGCTACTTCTTTAACCTCCTCTTCTTTAACCTCCTCTTCTTTAACCTCCTCTTCTTTAACTTCTTCTTTAACATCCTCTTCTTTAACCTCCTCTTTAACTTCTTCAACAATTTTATTATTTTCTTTTTGTTGTTGTTCTTGTTCTTGTTCTTGTTGTTGTTTTAATTTTTCTAAATCTTCCTTTTCTTTTTGTAATCTTTCAGCCAATTTTTGTTTATAAGAAATGATTGGATCAATGAAAACTTTTGGAGGGGTAACTTTCCAAGAATGGAAATAAGATTTAAAGAGTGGTGATTCATTGTATTGTTCAACCAACTCAACTGAACAATCAGAGGGTCTTTGATCATTTGCAGTCTCAATGTATTGTTTAGCCAAGTCTTGAGTATCATTTAATTTTTGATCAGTACTCTTTGAACCTTTCCAAAGGAAAACTTTATGGTAAACATCTAACAATACACACTCTTGAGAATTTAAATCAACTTGAGAGAATGGATTAATTTGATCTGCTTTAAAGATACCAGAATTATCTGTGCATAAAAATAATTTAATTTTCTTTGGTCTTAAATGTTTAATTATTGTTGTTGTTTTATTATTATCTTTTTCTTCTTCTTCTTCTTCTTCTTCTTCTTCCTCTTCTTCTTCCTCTTCTTCTTTTTCTTCTTCTTCTTTTTCTTTTTCTTCTTTATTTTCATTTATAAAAGTATTTATAACAATATCATTAGAATTACCACCAATAATTTTCCAAAAGTTATCACTTTCTTTTCCTTGGTCAAATTCTTTAACACCAGCTTCATATTCTGGTGGTAAGAAAGTGAATAAATCAGCAGCCAATTCTCTTTGGTGTTCAGTTGAAACTTTACCATGCCAAACGATGATATATTTATTTGGGAAAAGGAAAACAAAAGAGTCTAAAGAGTTTAAGAGTTTAGCATTACAAGAGTCTGGATCAGGGAATAATTGAGTACCTCTATTGGCACGTACTTGAAATATCATTGGTTTCAAAGCCAACTCTTCATTGAGTACTAATAATTCTGTACCAAAGAGATTGATAAATTCTTGTGGTTCTTTATTTTGAGAGATTCTATATTCGACGGGATCATCTGATTTCAAACCTTCCATCTTCTTTTGAATCTCCTTGTAGAGACCAAACTTGTAGCCAATGTAATTACGTTGGTTAGAGTATAGACCCTCCCAAAAGAAGATCACGGAACGAATTGAATTCTTATTCTCTGGTTTATAAATGAAATGGCAAACGTATGATTTGTTGGAATAGAAAATACCAAAATCGTCTTCCTCCACTTTATTCCATTTATTACCACTGCCACCACCAGAACACCATACCAATAGTTTACCATTACTATAATCTGATGCAGCGCCAATGTTAATCACTGGTACTTCTTTATCTTGATGCATTGAGGATACATCGAAATTTAAAGCCTCCTTTTTCTTTGAGGATAATGACAAGTAGGAGGTTTGTAATGGTTGTGCTTTCTCTACCCATTTACTGAATTTACTCTTGAATAAGCAACTTTCGGCACCATCGAATACCCAGGTTATGATTGGTTGTAATTTGAGTTTACCATAGTATTCAGGTCTATCATATTGGGTCCAAATTTTCTTTGCAACTGGTATCAATGTATCTTTAGTTGATTTCTTTACACCTTTTCCTAACCAAATGTACATCTCATGCTCACAATCCAATATGAAACATGCTGATGATTCTAACATCTCTTGATTTATACCTTCATCCTCTTCCATTGGTTTAATTGATGGTTTACCATCGGTACCTGTAAATATCTTAAATAAAAAGAATTCGGGCTCTAACACTTGTTCTTCATCATCTTCGTCAACTTGGAATATATCATTCTTTTCTTTTGTAACATTTAATTTTGTACCTTTTGGAACTCCTAAACAAAATAAAAATGTTGGATGTTCTTCTCCAATTTCTTTTTTTAAAAATAAAAAAAAAAAAAAAAAATCATAATATTAGTATTATTTATTTTTTTTTATTTATTTTTTATTAAAACAAATTAAACATACCTAAAACTTGAACTGCTCTTTGACAACCAATTTCAACTTTTAATTTTTGAGCCATTTGTACGGCTTTAGCTTTCTTTTTAATGTTTGCTTGTTCAGAACACCATACGAAAATATAAGCATCACTTTGCATAATGAAAACATCCTCTAAATTTAAAAATTCAACTGACATTGGTACTGAAATGAAATGAAATGGTTCATCTTTACCTGTTACTTGAATTAATTTTGCATCATCATGTAATGTAATTGATGATGAAACTAAATTTGATACAGCTTGTTTAACAACTCCTCCTTCTTCTTGTTGTTGTTGTAATGATGATGATGGTGATGGTGATGATGATGGAGTTTCTTCTTTTTTATCTTCAACATTATTCTCTATCTCTTTACTATCTACAATATTATCTTCTTCCATTTTTTTTTTATCTTTTTTAAATTTTATTTATTGTTTTATTTATTATTATTTTTGATACTATACAATTTTAATGATACACACAATAATTTTTTTGTTGGGTTTTTTTTTTTTTTTTTATATTTTTTTTTTTTTTTTTTTTTTTTTTGGTTAAAAATATACAAATTATATAATATCTAATTTAAGGCAATATATATAGGTTTTTTTAAAAGAATAAATAAATAAATAAATAAATAAATAAAGTTGAGATTATAAAATAAAAAAAAGTTTAAAAAAAAAAATAAAAAATTAAATAAAAAAAAAATATTTATATATTATTATTATACATGTAGCTAAAAAAAAAAAAAAAAAAAAAAAAAAAAATTAAAAGATTTTATGATGGGCAAAAAAAGAAAAAATAAAAAAAAATAAAAAAAAAAAAAAAAAAAATTTGAAATTTTTTTTTTTTTTTTTTTTTTTTAATTCGCATAATACGTTTATTATATAAAATTTACAACATCCCATTTTTTTTATTTTTTTTTTTTATTGATTTTCATTCGTAATTAAGTCAGTTTGTCTGATAGTGAAATATTATAAAAATAATTATTTAATAATAATAGTAAAAAAAAAAAAAAAAGAAAAAAAAACATTTCTGTACCAAAAAAAAAAAAAAAAAAAAATCAAACATTTATCATTCATCAGTAATACCACACACACACACGCTTCCCACCACACACAACACACATATATACGAATCAAAATGTCATCAAATATGCAAGCTATGAAACAAATGAGACCAGCATTGGTTTCACTCACACAACAACAAGCACGTAGAAGATGTTTCAAACTCTACAGAAATTGCATTAGATCAATTCCACATTTAATTCAACATTACAATCTTTCTTATAATATGTCAGAAATGAGAAATAGATTTAGAAGTAATATCATCATAATTATCATCATTATCATTATCATTATCACTCAACCCAACACTCACTCATAAATGCAATGTGACTGAGGTGTATATATATTTATATATCATAATCAATCAATATATACTAATTCATTAATTTATATAAAATCATTTTATTAATAGGCAACTTTGTTGAATTTGAAGAAGTTACTGAAAAGAATCAATTAGATAGATTAGCATTCATTGGTGAAACTGAACTTTTCGATGCAATGTCATTATTAAAAACTAGAAGTCACGTTGTAAATTATTTCGATACTCAACCAGTTAATGCCAAAACAATCAGTGAATCTGAAAAATTATTAAATAATTTCTTTGAATAAATAATCAAAATAATAAATAATAATAATAATATCAAAATATAAAATATGCAACCCATCTAATTGTTGGTCATCCAAATCAATTAAACAAAAAAATAAAATGAAAAAAAAAAATAAAAAAAAAAAAATAAAATAAAATAAAATAAAATAAAAATAAAAATAAAATAATGAAAAAACAAATAAATTAATTCTCAAAGATATTGATCGTATTTAAATATTATGAATAAATTTAATAAAAAAAAAAAAAAAATAAAAAAAAAAAAAAAAAAATTGAGATTATTTGAAAGAGTATTAAAATTAATTAAAAAAAAAAAAAAAATAAAAAAAAAAAATAAAAAAAAAAAATCTTTTCAAAAAAAAAAAAAAAAAATTCCAACCTTTGATTTTTTTTTTTTTTTTTTTTTTTAAAAAATATATATTTGTTGTATATAAACATATTTATAATATACAAAAAATAAAAATGGATCCATTAGAAGAATTAAATAAAGCATCACGTAGTGTTAGAGTTTCAATTTATAACACTACAAATAAGAAATTAGTATTAAAATCTCACCCAATCACATCTGGATCATGGAGAGTACAACCACCTGAAACTATTTTACCATTAAGGTATGTCAATATATAAAAAAAAAAAAAAAAAAAAAATAAAAATAAAAAAAATAAAAAAAAAATTAACATTTTATATTTAATAATATAGTACAGTTGAATTTGGATCAGAATCAAGTATGATGGGTAGTACAGAAGCAGGATCAATTTATACAATTGATGGTAGTGAAGGAACATTTGAATTCTTTTGGAATAATCCATATTTTGGTAGAAAAGGATTTAGAAAGATTGCACCATCAGGTTATGAATCAGAGTATACCAATAGTGATACACATAATTGTGTATTGAAATTCACAGTGAAGGAATTGGATAATGGTATGAAGGAGATTGAAGATATGGAAAAGGAGATTAGAGATTTACAAACCTATATCAATGAGGCAGATAGCGGTGTCAAGGGTATGACTAAGATGTCACAAGTTTATCAAATGCAAAAAGACGATAAACAAGTGAAACTCGTTGAAAACAATATCAAGGAGAAGACCAAACATTTGGAGGAGATGAAACAAAGAAAACAGCAATTGGAGTCCAACGTCACCAAATTGAGATCACTAGACACCGACCCAAAAGCAATGGAGCAGCAATTGACAAAGATCAGAGAATCCATTGAATCTTTAGTTAAGCAAAGAAAGGGTATGGAGCATATGAGAGAGGTTTACGAGCGTTCGAAAGATCTCAAGGCAATGGAGGCATTGGATAAACAAGTTGAAACTAAAAAGAATGAAATCGATTCATTGAGAAAGAAAGAACAAAAAGTCATTCAAAAAGTGATCGAATTGAAAAAGAGCTTAGGTCTTGGTGCAACTGGTATTCAAACTAAAAAGAAAGTAGTGGCCTTATTCGATTATACAAAGAGTACAAACGATGAATTGTCAATCGTTGCTGGTGACATCATTGATATCATTCATGATGAAGATCCTGATTGGTATGGTGGTCAGTTAAATGGTCAAATGGGTTACTTTCCAAAAGCTTTTGTTGGTCCATATGAGCAACAACAAACTTCAACTTCAACTTCTGCATCCACCTCTTCTGCCACTGATAACAATGGTGATAGTGTAAATCAACCATCATCAACTGACAATGCTGATGAATACACTGGTGAAGATTTTAGTCATCTTTATCCAAAGGCAAGAGTTGTTTATGATCATATTCCACAAGATGATGGTGAAATCGAATTGAAAACAGGTGAAATTATAACTGTTTACTCATGGGAAAGTGATTATTGGTGGGAAGGTGTAAATAATGGTAAAACTGGTTATTTCCCAAATACTTGCGTTGATTGGGTTGAACCTGAAGCAAGTGTTACAGATTATAGTGATTATTCATATTATGAATCAACTGATTCTACAATTGATGATCAACAACAACAACAACAACAACAACAACAACAACAACCACAACAACCTCAAGCAACTACAAATACAACTACACCAACTAAAACAACCCCAGTTACACCAACACCAACACCAACCCCAGTTACACCAACACCAACTCCAACACCAACACAAACTATTCAACCACCACCAACAGCATTTATAGCACCAAATCTTAAAGCAAATACCACTACAACACCACATACACCATTAAAAAGAGATTTACCAACTGCACCATCTCCATCACCAAAATCTACAATTGCACCAGTCATTAAACCAGTAGCACCAACTCCAACACCAACACCAACTCCTGTAACACCAACCCCTGTAACACCAACCCCTACTCCAGTTGTTAAACCAGCTGAACCATCAACCCCAACTCCAACCCCAACTCCAACCCCAACTCCAACACCAACTCCAACCACTGCATTTACACCAGCAGTACCATCAAAACCAGTTACATCATCAGCATCAATTGTATCATCATCAGCATCAACTCAATTCGATAAAATTCTTCAACCACTCATTACTGATTTCACAAAGAAATTGGTTGAAGCTCATCAAAAAGAAACTGCATTATTAAATCAAAAGATTAGTGCACTCGAAAAAGAATTAAGAGAATTAAAAGAATCTAATGGTGGTAGTACTAATATTAGATCATCTGTTACTTCAACTGCAACTGTAGTTTCAAAAGCAAGTCCAGCTGTTAGAAAATATTAATAAGTTTTTAAAAAAAAAAAAAAAAAATCAAAAAAAAAAAAAAATATAGTAGTATTATTTTAATTTTAAAATAATATTAACAATAATATTATTTTAATTTTAAAATAATATTAACAATAATAAAAATAGTTATAATAATAAACAATTGTTGTATCATTAATAGTACTCATCGAAAATTATTTTTAGATCTAAGATCATGGCGCGCTTTTTTTTTTGGCGGGAATTTCTTTTTTTTTTTTTTTTTTTGATTTGGTTGAATTTTTTTTTTTTTTTTTTTAAAATTTTTTTTTATTTTTTTTTTATAATTTTTTTTTTTTTGAAAAAAATTTATTTAATTCATACACATCGGCACTCGTATAATTATATAATTCAATTAAAATATAAATAAATTTTATTTTTTATTTTAAATAATTTTATTTATTTTTTTTTTTTTTTGGGAAAAAATATAAAAAAAAAAGTAAGATTTTTTTTTTTTTTTTAAAAAAAAAGAAAAAGTTTAAAATTCTCTCACTCTGTCGAAAATTAACAAATAACAATAAATATATAAATAAATAAATAAATATATAAAAATAAATATATAAAAATAAATAATTAAATAAATAAATAAATAAATAAATAAATAAATAAATAAATAAATAAATGGAACCAACATATTCAATACCAAGTACACCACTAAAGACCCCAATAAGAATTACAGTAAATAATGGTCATAATAGTGGTCAACATTCATTATCATTATCAACATGTAAACCAACACCAGAACAAAATGCATTCAATTTAAATATGTTTAGCGAAAAGAAGAAAAATCAATATCAAACACCAAAATGTCCATCACCACCATTAAAATCAACACCAGCAAGTAGAGTCAATAGTAATCTACCATTAATTCATCATATATCATCACTATCAATGTTTTCACCAACAACATCATTATCTGATTTCATGAATTGTGAAAATGGTGGTAGTAATAATATTGATTTTTCAAGTAGTTTTGGTAGTAGTAGTTTAAATAGTAATAATACACTTAGTATTAATAATAATAATAATAATAATAATAATAATGGTGGATATAAAATACCATCAAGTGTTAATAAAAATAGTAATAATTATAATAGTAATAGTAATAGTAATAGTAGTAATAATGTTATTTCATTATTTGATAAGAATTTTGATGTAGTTTGTAAATTAGGTAGTGGATCATTTTCAGATGTTTTTAAAGTGAAGAGTAAATTTGATGGTAATTCCTATGCCATTAAACAGGCAAGACATCAATTTAGAGGATTTCAAGAGAGAGAAAGAGCCGTTAGAGAGGTTAAAGCAGCAGTATCATTACCACCCCATACAAATGTTTTACAATATTACAGTAGTTGGGAACAAAATAATACACTTTTCATTCAAACTGAACTTTGCGAAAATGGTTCACTTCAAGATTTTTTAGATTCACTTTCACCTGATCAAATACTATCTGAAGAATTAATTTGGAATTTTTTACTTGATGTTTGTTTAGTATGTTTAATAATAATAATAATAATAATGATAATAACAGAAAAAAAGAAATTGTTTTTTTTTTTTTACTAACTTTTTTTTTTTTTTTTTTTAGGGAATTCAACATATACATTCATATAATATGTTACATTTAGATATAAAACCAGAGAATTTATTTATTTCATCACAAGGTAATATAAAGATTGGAGATTTTGGAATGGCTGTAAAATTAGAAACAACAAATAATAATAATAATGGTAATGGAGGATGTCAATCGAATAATACAAGTATGGATAGTGATTGTAATAATTTAAGTTTGGATGAAGATGATATATTTTTCGATTTTTTAGAAGGTGATAGTAGATATTTAGCCTACGAATTCCTATTGGATAAAAAACAGATTAGTAAACCCTCTGATATTTTCTCAATTGGTGTCACTTTCTTTGAAATGGTCACTGGTAATGAAATGCCAACCAATGGTCCATTATGGGAACAGTTAAGAAGTGATAAAGCTATTGATTTCCTTGAACCTGGTAAATACTCTGATTCACTTTATCAAGTAATTCTAGATATGATGAAATCAAATATAACTGAAAGAATATCTTTAGATCAAATTTTATTAAATGAAAATATTCAATTAGTTCAACAAAAACGTTTAAATCAATTTCAAAATATTGATAATATTGAAAATGATAATAATAATAATAATAATACAGATAATAATAATAATAATAATACAGATAATATAAATAATGATAATAATGATGATAATAATAATAATATAAATAATTATAATTTAAAATTAATAACACCATATTTTCAATATCAAAAAGAAAGAAAAGATGAAGAATTAAAAGAGATAATAGAATTTGGAGAAATACGTGAAATTAAAGAAAAGTTTGAACATCATCAATTTGCTATACCTACACCACATTTTGTGAGATCAAATGCTGGTCGTTCAAGTAGTTCATCATTATTTAGTGATGAGGAAGAAGATGATGATGATGATGATGATAGTGGTAGAGATTCTCCAATTCATTTCAGTTTAAATAATCTTAATAATAGTAGTAGTAATATTGGTATTAGTGAGAGTAATAGTAACAATTCTTTCTCTTCTATTTTAGAGGAAAATAATGAATCTTCATCATCATCACCCCTACCTTCTTTATCATTTTCAAGAAGACTGTCAACTTCATCATTGGTTACAACAATCTCTCCAAAACCAAATTTTAATACAAGCGGTAATAAATTATTCTCAAATGAAAATAATAATAGTAATAATAATAATAATAATAATAATAATAATCAAAATAATAATAATAATAATGGATTTTATGGTTTCACAAATAATGGAAGTTGTAATAATTTGAATAATTTGAATAATTTGAATAGTAGCGGTGAATTTAGTAATAGTAGTAAAAAGAAATTAGGTAAAAGAGGGTTACCTTTACTCGATGTTGTTAATGGTGGAGGTAATAGTGGTTCAAAGGTTTGCGCAATTAAAAGAAGTTTCGATTCACATCCTCAAGAGAGTGATAAAATGTCACCAAGAAATCTTTTGAGTCTTTTCCAAGAAACAAATTAAAAAAAAAAAAAAAATAATATTATTAAAAGTGATATTAAAATACTGAAAAAAAAAAAAAAAAAAGATATTAAAAAATAAAAAAAAAAAAAAAAAAAACAATAATAAACCCTTTTGTAAAGATAATTATAATACAATAAAAATGTATATATAAAATAGTATAATAATTATATAATAAAAATAAAATAATAAAAATATAGTTTTTAAAAACTGAAAACTAAAAATAAAAATATCCCAACTTTTTTTTTTTATTTTTGTTTTCTTTTTTTTTTTTTTTTTTTTTTCATCTTCAACACCACCAAAATTTTCATATTTATTTATTTTTTTTTTTTTTATTTTTTTATTTTTTTTTTTTTTTTCATAATTTTTTGTGGTTGTAATAATATTGTAATATATCTATAAATAAAAAATAAAAAATAAAAAATAAAAAATAAAAAATAAAAATATGACAACAACAGATAATGAAAAAAAAGTTAAATTACAACAAATTTTAACAGATTCATTACTTTTACAAAAACAAGTAAAAGTAATATTTGCAGGTGGTAATAATAATGAAACTACAATTAAACAAATTACAACATTGTTAGGTCAATTAAGAGATAAATCAAAACAAGCCAATGAATTATGTGAACAATTATCACATGATCATGGTAAATCATTAGTATCAATTTTAAATTGTTTCATCAATTGGAATCAAATTGTATTGGATGCAACCACATCAACAACTCCAACCTCAATAGAGAAATTAAAAGAGTATTCATTACCAATTGAATCTAAATTAATAGAGATTAGATCAATTGCTAAATCATTTAAAGATGCATCATTAGATGCTAGATCAATGGAACTTTTAACAAATATCTATAATAAAACAAATCAAATTGATAAGGAAGTTGATATTTTAGAAAAAGCAGTTTCTGCTGAAAAGAATCCTCAAAGATCTGTAGCTTTATTTGATGCATATTTAAAGAAATTAGATCATACATATCAAGATCGTGATAGAATTTATCAATTAAATAATAAAGATACTCAACAACAACAACAACAACAACAACAACAAGATAATGATGAAGATATTAAAGTTTCAACTTCATCAAGTAAAAAATATCAACAACAAGAAAAAGAAGAAAAAGAAAAAGAAGATAAAGATAATGGTTTTATGAAATTACATGCAGATGCTTGGGAAATTTATTTATGGTTAAAATCAATGCCAGGATTTCCAAGAGATCAATTTATTTTACAAAGAAAAAATCAATTATTTAAATTGGCAATTTATATTGGTTCATTAGCAAATCCTTTAATTTCTGCAAAGGATAAAGAAGTTGTTTCAATTTCAATGGAAGCATTCGACGAAGCATTACATATTGCTGATATCACTCAAAATAAAGAATACTTTTGTGCTGCCACTGCTCATAAATCATCTGTTGTTTATCGTACTCTTCCAGAGGATGAACGTGCCAAACTTTTCAAATCACTTGTTGATGTTGAACAATCTATGAAACCTGTAAATAGTGAAATTAGAGATTTAATTCAATCAATAGAAAATAAAGATCCATCACTTTTCCCTGAGAAAAAAGAACAAGAAGATAAAGAAAAAGATGAAAAATTAAA
>NC_007091.3:5036889-5084389 GCF_000004695.1 Dictyostelium discoideum AX4
AAAAAAAATAAATCTGAATGCTATTTCATTACATTCGGATTAATTTAAATCTAAAATAAAAAAAAAAGAAAAAATAAAAAAAAATTTTAAAAATACATTAAATAAAAATTTTTAAAAACTACAATATCTAAAATCAAAAAAAAAAAATTTTATCGAGATGGAAATTTCAAAATAATCAAGATCCCTAGTATACCGAAATAACCCTTGGGTATTTGGAATAAACTTAAAAACTAATGATGTAAAGAATCCAATATAAAGGAAGTTTATCAATTTTATTTTAAATAATTATTTATAAAAAAAAAAAAAAAATAAAAAATAAAAAAAAAAGTTTTTAGTGTAAATAAAAATAGATTCAATCAATAGATATCGTTTATTATTATTACTTTTAAGTAATTTTAAAATAAAAAAAAACAAATAAAAAAAATAAAAAAAAAAATAATATTTAACAGTTTTCCTTTTCCTTTTTCTTTTCTTTTTTTTTTTTTTTTTTTTTTTTTTTTTTTCTTAATTGGAAGATTTTGGAGAACCACAACCAATTGGATCTTCAGGAGAACATTCACAAGCACTTCTACCAACCAAAAACATTTCTTCACGTACCTTCATTATTTCAGCGATTACATTTGCATTTAAACCATCTAAATTTCTAATTTCAGCCAATTTATCACGAATAGTTGTCGATAAACGACTATAGACATGTGATGGGAAAGCCAAAAACATAAAAGTTGCCAATTGAGTTGGATAATCATGACAAATTTCTTGTGTAGTTCCATGTTGATTATGTTGATGTGTTACTTTCCATTTAATTCTTCCATCTTGAATTAATTTATTTATAACTTTAAATGCTAAAGAATTATTTGTAATTTGTTCAAAAAATTTCTCCCATTTATTATATTTATCATTATTATTATTATTATTTTCTTCTTCATTATTATTATTACTATTTACATTTGCATTATTATTATTATTATTATTATTATTATTATTATTATTATTATTATTATTATTATTATTATTATTACTATTATGTTGATGAGAAATATCATCACAAGTATCAATACAACAACTACTATTATTTAAATTAAAATTACCACTATTAAGATCATTATAGAGGAAATGATGATCTTTATCACCAATCATTAATTGTTTATGTAGTTCATGAGAGTAAGCACAAAGCACATAAGGTGTTTCAGGTGGTAAAGTTTTAAATAGTGTTTCAATGACATCTTCATAGGTTGATGGATTATTTTCAGCCAATAAAGTGGGGAAACCCTTTAAGAATTGATCAGCAATACTTGACCAAGATAATGTATTCTTTATTCTACAAAATGAAGGTTCATAAGATGGATTCTTACTAATTAGATAGTAACCTCTTGGTCTGTTAGTTTCATTATCCAATGCTTTCATTGATTCCCATAATACTTCAACCGGTACCCAATGTGGTGAATATTTAAATCTGGCAACATCCAAAACCAATGCTAAATCTCTTTCTTTATGGTATCCACCAATGGGTGAATAATGACCAGACCCCGTTTGACCTAAAACCTTTCTACTATATGACATTACCAAATGAATACCTTGTTTACTTGAAGCCTCTATAATACTATTTCTAAATTGATTGATATCACTCTCATCACCTCTATAGGGTTTAATATTTGCACCATTACATTTGGATAAACATGAAAACTCTGTAAATGTAATACCTCTCTTCTTTACCGATTCAATTGGTATACAACAATCTAACATATCCTCTGCAAACCATCTCCATGGTCCTTTCCATAATCTATTTGGATCAATCTTTAATGCATTTAATACCATTGCTAATGTTGCTAATCCACAAACTAATTTCAAAAAAAAAAATAATAATAAAATATATATATATATATATGTGGGTTAATAATTCTTCAATGACACATATGTGTTAAAAATAATAGTATCTATCTAATAACTTACAAGCTGGATCACTTTGAGATACAAATTGTTCAGCTAAAGAGAAATAACCTTCCATATGACCATTTGCTAAGGATTCTCTAAATAATTTTTTACCTTCGTCTGAAGAAAACTCTACCAAATGTGATGGTAAATTTCTTTTATAAAAACTAACAACTGGCTTTTGTTGAGTGGTAGTTATTTGTTGTTGTACTGGTTGTAGTAGTGTTGGAGGTGGTGGTGGTGGATTTGGCGCTTGTGCGCTATTACAACTACTACATGAAATATTTGTTGTTATAATTTTTGTAGGTGATATTGATGATGATGATGATGATTTTATTGCTGGTGCTGCACTTGAAAAATTTATTCCACCATTTTCTTTATTTATATTTATTTGTTTAAAAAGGTTTGTAATTCCATTACTATTATTATTATTATTATTATTATTATTGTTATTATTATTACTACTATTGTTTGAACTGAAATTTGCTGCCAATTGTTTCGAAGTGTTCCCACAATAACAACTATTTGTACACCTTTTTAATTGTCTTACAAGCAATTGACCATTCATTTTTTTTTTTTTTTTTTCTTTAGTGCTATTAATTCAAAATAATTATTTTTCTGTTTTAAAATGTTTTTTTTAAAAAAAAAAAAAAAAAAAAAAAAAATTAAATTAAATTTAAATTAAAAAAAATTAAAATAAAAAAAAAATTTTATAAAAATTAAAATTTATTTTAAAAAAAAAAAAAAAAAAAAAAAAAAAACACACCGCATCGTTTAGAATCAAAATCTTCTTCCATTTCTGTTTTTGTTTTTTTTTTTTTTTAACAAAAGTTTTTTTTTTTTTTTGTTGACCGATTTTTTGGGAACCTTTTTTTTTTTTTATTTTTTTATTTGGATTGATAAATATATTAATATATTATTCTGATTATGATTATTAAAAAAAAAAAAAAAAAAAAAGTTATGTTTTTCCATTTAAAAAATAAAACATTGATGAAAACATTCAAATCTGACACAAAAAAAAAAAAAAAAAAAATATTTCATTTTTTTTTTTTTTCACACTAAAATTAAAATAGTATAAAAAAAATAGAGCATTAAAAAATACACGAAATGATTTTAAATAAAAAAAAAAAAGTAACAATATTTTGAATTTTTTTTATTTTTTTTATTTTTTTTTAATTATTTGTCATTCACCCGAAATTAATTCACCCAAAGAAAAGTTGATTAAAAAATAAAATAAAATATGAATATTTTTTCACAGATATCTGCCTGGGTATTTTTGACTTTTTATATTTTTTTTGGTTTTAACCAAATAAAAATATGATTTCTTAAAAATGAAAAAAATAATTTCGGGCTTGACCAAATTCAAAGTTTATGATTTTAAAAAAAAATCTAGACCAGGAAAAAAAAAATAAAAAATTTAAAAAAAAAATAAAAAAAACAAAAAGAAACTTTGAAGGAAAATCTTTGGTCGTCATTTTATTTTTTTCGAAACCATGCTTAAAATTTTTTTTATTTTTATTTTTTTTTTCTAAACAAAATCAAGTTTTAAACTATTTTTTTTTTTTTTTTTTTTTTAATTTTCTTTTGTTATTATTTTTTTAACATTTATTTTTACAATGTTCAAAACTCTTTCAAAATCTATTGGTTTTTTAGTTGCAATTATTGCCTTAGTTAAAGGTGATACTTACACATGTAGTCAAATGCAATCATTGGCCGAAGGTTATTTCAGAGGTCCAACTCTAACCACTATGGTATATCATCAATTTATTTAATAATAGTAATAATAACAATAACAATAACAATAATCAAAAGGTTTTAACATTAATTTTTTATAAAAACGAAAAAAAAAAAAAAAATCTATTTTTGGAATATTGAAATATAAAAATAAAAAATAAAAAATATAAAAATATAAAAATATAAAAATATAAAAAAATATAAAGCTTTGTATTTCATATTATGAATCAACATATAATACTCAAGCCATTAACCCAACATCAAAAGCTGCAGGTTTATTCCAAATTCTCCCAGAACATTGTGGTGAATTATGTAAAACTTGTACAACTCCAAGTGATTTATTAAATCCAACTATTAATACTGAATGTGCTAAATCAATTTTAAATTCTCAAGGTGTAAGTGTTAAAAAAAAAAAAGATGGAAATTAAAAAAAAAGTTAAAATATTATAATTAATATTTATTAATATTTATTATTATTATTATTTACTATAGTTCAAAGCATGGACAACTTATGCATCAGGAGATTGTAAAAATTGGAATAAATGTGTTGCACCAAGTGCTTCAACACATGCAGCATCAACTCATGGCTCAACAGGACCATCAACTCATGGCTCAACAACTCATGGCTCAACAACTTCAACTACATATACATCAGGTGCATCAAGTGGTTTGTTTGATTTCAAAGCAAACAATGGTGGTGGACAAGATATGGTCAAATATTTTTAATTTATTTAATTATAAAATTTTTATAATAACTTGTAAAAAAAATAAAATAATAATTATCCAGATTTTTAAATAATTATTATCCATATTTTTGGAATTTTTTCCAATTTTTTTTTTTTTTTTTTTTTTTTTTTTTTTTTTTTTCATTTTTAAAAAAAAGTGAACAAATTAATTTACTACTCTTGCATTTATTTTTTATTTTTATTTCCCTGAAGTAATATGAATGTTTGTTCTTTATTTTTTTCAGAGTCGTATTTTTTGTTAAAGAATTTTTTAAAATTTTCATTATAACACCAATTAATTTTTGATCTATAAATTAAAGCCTCTATTATTTTTGCAGTACTTTCTTCCACATTTTTTAAATACTGGAATTCATTTCCACCTAATACTCTATAAAAAAAAAAATAATAATAATAATAATAATAATAATAATAATAATAATAATAATAATAATAATAATAATAATAATAATAATAATAATAGTATTAAAATTAATAAAAATAATAATAATAATACAAAAAAATAAATGAATATTTAATTAATTAATAGGTTAGTTAGTTACCTTGAACCACCACCACCACATGTATCAAAATAATAATCAGCTAAAAATCTATTTTCAACGAATTGATCATTTCTTTTCCTTTCTATATTAAAAATATTAATATCTGTTCTTTTAATTTGTGAAATTAGTTCTAAACACCTTAAAACCAATCTATCTCTACATTTAATCAATTGAAATAATTTTTCATTTTCATTATCTTCAAATAGTTCTTGATTTGATATAAAATTAATTACTTCACTTTGAATTATTCTATTGAAAGTTAATTGTTGTTCTGATTTTATTTCAGATAATTGTAAAACTTGAAGTCTTAATTCATCATTTATATCATCAATTCTCTTTAATTCATTTTCATAATTTTCATCTTTATCATAATCAACCTTGATTTGCTCTGATTCTACTTCTACTTCTTCATATAATTCTTCTTCTTCTTCTACTTCTTCCTGTTCTTCTACTTCTGCTTCTATTTCTTCTTGATTATTAGCAGATTTTAAATATTTTAATTTTTTTGATTCAATTTGTAATTGACCTAAAATTGAGAGTTTTTGATTTTCTAAATTTAAAATTGATTCAGTGCCTCTTGATAACTCTGTTATTCCCCTTTTGAGTTGAATCTTATTTGCACCTACTTTTGCATTTAATACTGTTTTTAATATTCTCTTTGAGGTAATTTTGATATTCTTTATGTCTTCTTCGTTATGATTCATTGATATTTTGAAAAAAAAAAAAAAAAAAAAAAAAAAAAAAAAAAAAAAAACCAAATGGGATGATTAAAAAAAAAAATTATTTAATTTAAATTTAATTAATTTAATTTAATTTAATTTAATTTAACCTTTTTTTTTTTAATTTTTTTTTGGGAAAAGGGGAGGGGAGGGTTGTCCACAATCAAAATTTTTTATTTAAAATTTTTTTTTTTTTTTATTTAAAAATTTTTTTTTTGGTTTTTTTTTAATATTTTTTTTTTTTTTTTTATCATTCTCATTTAACACACTCACACACCCAGCAAAATTTTTAAATAAACAGGCGTTGCAAAATTATAGTTGTTAAATAATTGTTTTGTTATTATTAATTAAAAACACAATTAATAATATAACAATAACAATCAACAATCAACATAATCGCAAATAAATAGTAGTAGTAGTAGTAGTAGAAGTAGTAGAAGGAATATGGCGGGTAGTTTGGATGATTCAATCTATAATAATGGTAGAAGTGGTGGTGGAGGAGGAGGATTTAAATTCTCTAAAGGGTTTAATAAGGATAGTATTTCAAAGAGGATAATAATGATGTTATTTTTTAGTAAAGGTATTAGAGCATGGTCATGTATTATATTGTTATACTTTTTACAATCATCAATTTCAATTATATCAGCATCCTTTTATATGTGTCTTTTTTCAGCAATCTTTAGTGTAGTAGTTGAAAAACCATGGAATCTATTATCATCATTAAGACCATCACAAATCAAAAAGATAATATATCATTCAATCTTTAATCTTTTAATTATAATAACTTGGAATTCTTCAATTAAATTTATTGGTCCAATTGGGTAATTATTATTATTATTATTATTATTATTATTATTATTATTATTATTATTATTATTATTATTATTATTATTATTATTATTATTATTATTATTATTATTATTATTATTATTATTATTATTATAATAATAATATCCATTTTTTACTTTATATAATAAAATATACTAATAATAATAAATAATGAATAATTAATAGATCAATTTTAGCATCAGATTATACATTTTCAACATATCCATTAATATTTAATAGTTTATTACAAGGTAATTTCCTTGCAACTGATATGGTATGATTATTTTTAGAAATATATATAAATTATATATATTTTAGTAAAATATATTAATATATTTTATTTCATTTAATTATTTAAATAAATAATAGTCAAGAGGATCAATAATGTTAATGATTGGATACTTTTTAATACCGTTATTTGGAATTAGTAATAGATTGGATATTTTAGGATATACATCATCACAAGTATTTATGATCGGATTATTTAGTTTAATAGTACATAATGTATTAGTATTATGGAAGAAAACAATCGTTAGAAGTTGGAATAGTGGTAGTAGTGGTGGTAAGAATAAATTATCATCACTAGGTTCATGTGTATCAACTATTATATTATTTGTATTTAAATTATTTGAAGGATTTAGTAGTGGTAGCAGTGGTAGTGATAGCATTAATCAAGTATCATATTCTCAATTATTTGTAATCGCAATCATTACTTTTATTCTCTACTCTTTGAATCAATTCATTGATGATGTTTCAGAAAAAGAATTAACATTTAATGTACTCTCAAAAGTTAGTTTAACATCTTCAGTAATATTTGGTTTATTAGCTGCTTTATTCATTGGTTTTAAAGATTTTTTCCATCCAATTTTAATTTTAAGTTTTATTTTTATAATTAATGGTAAGATATTATTTTATTATTATTATTATTATTATTATTATTATTATTATTATTATTATTATTATTATTATTATTATTATTATTATTATTATTATTATTATTATTATTATTATTAATAAATATTATATAAGATACTAATTTTAATTTATTTTTTTTTTTTAAAAAAAGCGATTCATATATTATATTCAAAATCAAATGATATTCAACCAATGACATTTTCAAATAATATGGATGGTGGTAATTCAAGTATTAAAACATATAATAGTAGTGGTGGTGGTGGTGGTGGTAGTATTATTAATGGTAATGGAAGTGGTAATGCAATTTATTATTTTGAAATTTTAAAAGATGTACTAAGACAAATTGTTGATAAACCAACCTCACGTAGAATATTCACATTTTTAGTGATTAATTTAATGTTTATGTTTGTAGAGATGGCATATGGTATTTGGACTAATAGTTTAGGTTTAATCACAGATGCATGTCATATGTTTTTTGATGCCACTGCACTTTTCATTGCATTGGTAGCTGAAGTTATCTCTCAATGGAAACAGAATGATAAATATTCTTATGGTTATGGTAGATTTCAAGTTTTATCTGGTTTTGTAAATGGTATATTTTTAATTTTCATTGCTGTTACAATTTTAATGGAATCTGTTGAAAGGTAAATTCTTTTTTTAAAAAAAAAATATCATTCATTTTTCAAAATTTTATTAACAATAATATTTTTTTTTTTTTTTTTTTTTTTTTTTTTTTATTATACCTTATAGATTATTAGAACCACCAGAAATTAATACAGATAAATTATTATTGGTTTCAGTTTTAGGGTTTATTATAAATTTAATTGGTATTTTCTCATTCCATGGTGATCATGGTCATTCACATGGTGGTGGCGGTGGTCATTCACATGGTGGTGGTGAAAAGAAAGAGAAACATCATGGTCATAGTCATGGTGGTCATGGTGATCATCAACAAGTAACACCAATTTTAGGAGAAGAAAAGAAAAAGAAGAGAAGTGTAAACATTGATGGTGTATTTTTACATCTTTTAGCAGATACATTAGGTAGTGTTGGTGTTATTGTATCATCGTTGATCATTCAAATTTGGGGTTATACATTGGCAGATCCAATTTGTTCATTGTTAATTAGTATTCTTATTTTCTTGTCAGTATTACCATTGATTGCAAATACAGCGAAAACCTTATTACAATGTACACCAGAACCAATCCAATCAAGTCTCTATCAAATCAATCAATTCATTCTCTCAATCGATGGTGTACACAATATCATTAGTTATCATTTTTGGTCACATTATGATGATATGAATATTGCAACATTAAAGATTCAATTGAATGAAACTGCTTCCTCCAATTCCACTTTGGATACTGAAAGAATTAAAAAATCAATTTCAAAATATTTAAACAAAGATCATAATATTCATAAGTGTATTATAGAATTCATACCTTTACTATATAATAATAATAATCAACAACAAGGTAACGATGTACCATTAATCAATCATCATATCCATAATGATATTCATCATAATCATTCTTCATCATCATCATCATCATCTCATCATCATCGTCATAATTAATAAAATAAAAAAAAGTAATAATAAAAGTTAATAATAAAATAGAAAAACAAAATAAAATAAAATTAGTTTTTATGAACCAATTTTGGTTAACTTTTATTTTAAATTAATCCCTTTCACATGAAATACTAAATAATCTATCAAAATTACTTGGAAAATTTGTATTAAAATTAGCTTTGCCTACCAATGTTAAAAATGATGCTTTAGTTTTCTTTTTTGATTTTTTTGTTGTTGTTGTTGTAGAATTTGAGTTTTCAGGTATTGAATCATTATCATAATAAAGATATTCATTTAATTCTTCTTTTCTCTCAATTGAAAGCATTTGAGATTCAACATCACATTTAGCTTTTAAACAATTTGATTGATGGTCCCTAAACAGGGCCAATCTTTTATCACATTCTTTTAAAATATCATAAAGTTCTCTTTCTTTCACTATGGTTAATGCCTGTATTTCTCTAAATAACTTATACTCTATTATTTCTTTTTCATAAATTTTTATAAATTGTTCTCTTAACTTTTCGCATATATAAATAAAATTTTCATTATCTTGATTATTGTTTTCTTCATCTTCTAATGATTCACTATAAATTCAAAAAAAAAAAAGGATATAAATAATTAACCATCAAAATATTAATATATTAAATATAAAAAAAAAAAAAAAAATAAAATAAAATTATCACTAACATTTTTTCATTTATACATTCAACTAAAGTTTTAAAAATATCTGTAATTTGACGATTCTCTTTAATATTTTTATAAAATTGAGAATTAAGAACATTTTCATTTCCATTTTCTTTTTTTTTTTTATTGTTATTTTTATTGTTATTTTTATTCATATCTTTGTTTTTATTTTTATTCATATCTTTATTTTTATTTTTATCTTTATTTTTATTTTGATTTTTATCTTTATTTTTATCTTCTAAAAATTCCTCATCTTGATTTTCATCTTGATTTTCTGGCTCTAATTCTTTTTCATATTCACTATGCTTTCGTTTTTTATTGTTTGTTCTTTTGCTCATATCCCTAACCAATTAAAAAAAAGAAAAAAAAAAAAAAATTGAAATGAAATAAAAATAAAAAAAAATATTTAAATGAAATAAAAAAAAAAAAAAAAAAAAAAAAAAAAATATTGAAATCTCAGATTTGGGAAAAAAATTGAAACAAAAAAAAAAGAAATAAAACAAATTGACAATAAATAAAAGAATCTGAATTTGGTAATAACTAATGGGAATATTGCTAAAAACTTATTTCAAAAAAAAAAAAAATATTTTTTTTGAATTAAAATGGTTTATTAATTATATTTTTATTTTTTTAACAGTTCAATTTCTATTTTTAGATTTTTGGTGCCATTAATATTAATTGATTTATATTAATGATAAAATTTTAATTTTTTAATTTTTTTTTTTTTTTTGTTCATAGAACTGTTATTTTGTCTTCTTCAGCTAAAGGTTTTCGAATTTTTTTTTTTTTTTTTTTTATTATTATTAAGATAAAATTTTAATTTACACAATTGTGTGTTTGGTTGAATAATTAATAAAGTTTATATTTTTTTTTAATTTATTATTTTTAGGTTTGTGTGGAATGTCGAAAAGAACATTATAAAAAAAAAAAATGTAAATAATTTTTTTTTTTTTTTTTTTTTTTTTTTTTAAAATAAAAAAAAAAAAAAAAAAAATGAAAAGATTTTTATTTAATTTAAAAACCACAACATTTCAAAGGAGCTTCAATAATCGATTACTATTTCCAATAAATAATATTTATATTAGTAATAATAATAATAATATTTGTATTAATTTAAACAACAACAACAATAATAATAATAATAATAATAAAAGACATTATTGTAATAATAAAATGAATTTATCAGAAGATGAATGGAGAGTTAAACTTACACCAGCTCAATTTAAAGTATTGAGAGAAAAAGGTACAGAAAGACCAGATAGTGGTGAATATAATAAAAACTATGAAAAAGGTGTTTATAATTGTGCTGCTTGTGATACTCCATTATTCAAATCTGAACATAAATTTTCCTCAGGTTGTGGATGGCCATCTTTTTATGATTCTATTCCAGGTGCTTTAGTACTTCATGAAGATCCATCACTTCCTGGTAGACCAAGAACTGAAATTTGTTGTGCAAAATGTGTAAGTAAAAAAAAAAGAAAAAAAAAAGAAAAAAAAATACATCTTTATTAATATTTTATATAAATTTTATAATCAATTATATAGGGTTCCCATATGGGTCATGTATTTAAGGTATGTGATTTTTATTTTATTTATTGTTTTTTTTTTTTTTAAAAAAAAAAATATTAAATATGTCCAATATATTTACATTTATTATTATTATTATTATTATTATTTTAGGGAGAGAAATTTAATACACCAATTGATCAAAGACATTGTGTTAATTCAATTTCTTTAAAATTCCTTCCAAAAAAATAGAGTTTCAATAAAATAGAAAATTAGTAATTAGAGAAACGAGGTTTGGTGATTATTTTTTTTTTTTTTAATCATTCCTTTTTTTCAATTATCAGTGTTATTATTATTATTATTTTTTTTATGTATATTTTTTTAATTTCCATTTTAATATCCAAAATTAAAAACTCCTGATGACAATAATTAAAATAATACCAGTACCCTTATTAGTTTTATAATTCCAATAAGTGGTTTAAATTAAATTAAAAAAATAAATGAATATTATATTCAATGGAATTTATTTTTAATTTATTTTCCTTTCTTTTTGTCTACCAATTTTAATTAAATATTTTAATTTGGTCAAATAATTATTATTATAATTTGTATTATGACTATTTCACTAAATTATAATAAAAAAAAAAATAGTTTGGCTTGTTTTGAATTTTTTTATTCTATTAAATATTATTAAATATTAATTAATAAATATAATAAAATAAAGTTAAAATAAAAATTAAAACTAAAGTTCAAAAAGATTTTGTAAAATTAGAAATAAGAGAATCGGATAATATAAATAGAATTGAAATGAAATTCTAAAAATAGTTTTAAAAAAAAAAAAAAAAGAAAAAAAAAATTGTGGTAATAGGGGTTGGAAATAAAAAAAATAAAAAAAAAATAAAAAAAAAAAATAAAAAAAATTTTGGGAATAAAAAATTAAATTCCTTTTTTTTTTTTTTTTTATTTTTTTTTTTTTAATACTTTTATTTTTTTTCTATTTTTTAAAACCTCTCATTAAATTGAGAAATGTCAACACCATTCAATATTAGTAATAGTATTAATATAAATTATCCAAATAATCTAAATAGTCATACTATTGATAATAATAATAATAATAATAATAATGAAGATTTAAACTCATTATATCCACCAAATAACCATCATCACTATACTATTAGTACAAGTCCTAGTACTAGTTCATTCTTTCCAATAACATATACAACAAGTAATAGTACTAATAGTAATACTAATAATAATAGCAATAGCAATAATAATCAAAATGGAAGTAGTATAAATATTAGTATTAGTAATGGTGGTCAAATTTTATCAGGATCCTCACCAAATAATCATAACAATATTAATATTAATAATAATAATATTAATAATAATATTAATAATAATAATAATAATACATCATTAAATGGTGGCTATTTTAGTAGTAGATTAAATAATAATTTAGATTTTAAAAGTTATGTTGGCCAAAGGATTCAAACAATTCAAAATAATAATCTATCATCATCATCACACTTGACACCAACAAGAAATAATAATAATGAAAATGAAAATGCTTCAAATTCTATAAATGGTGTAATTAGTAGTCATGATAATCATCAAGGATCATTATTATATCAATCAAATATATTTAGAGATGGTTTTGGTACATTCTTAAAATCATCCTACTTTAGTGATGTAACTATCATTGCAAATGAAAGAAAATATTTTCTTCATAAAGTTATTTTAGCTCATTCTTCACAATTTTTCTCTGATCATTTCGATCAACAAGAACCAATTGAAATAAATAATAACTCAAATGATACTCCTTCTTCCTCTTCTCCACCAATAAATAATAAAAATAATAATAACAATAATAATAATAATAATAATAATAATAATAATAATAATAATAATAATAATAATAATAATAATAATAATAATAATAATATATTAACAACATCAACAAATAATAATAATAGTAATATTAATACAAGTAATAATAATAATGGATATTTTAATTATCTTGGTAATAATACCTATGAATTAAAGGGTGGTTTATTTTTAGAATTTTTTGAATTGGTTGTAATTTATATGTATGAGGGTAAAGTTAATCTTACACCAAAGAATGCTTTACCAATTTTATGGCTTTCAAATACATATTCAATTAGAGGTTTAAAAAAAGTTACAACATTTTATTTAACAAGTTCAATCACAAAAGAGAATGCTTTATCAATGTTAAATAAAGCAATCAATATTGATTCTGAAGATTTGGTTTCAAAATGTATTACTGTAATTTGTAAACATTTTAATCAAATTATATTACCAAATTCATTTTATAAATTATATTTAAATCAACAACAAAATAATAATAATAATAATAATAATAGTAATCAATTAATTTTACCAAACTTTGGTAGTGGTCATAGTCGTAATAATAGTTATAATGTAGATGAAAATAATAATAATAATAATAATTCAAATAATAATGATACTCAACATACATCAAATTCTGATGAATCATTTGTACATTCTGTAGATGATAATAATAATTCAAATAATAATGATGAATTATCTACTACAACAACTACAACTACTACAACTACTACGACTACTACTACATCAACAAATACAAATACATCATCAATACCAATTTTAATAACACCATCAACAGATAAACAAATTAATTATCAAATTTTAAAGGATAGTGAAAAATCATTAGACCCAAATACAATTAATACTATACCGGAATTATTATCATTACCTTTAAATATTATGATTAGATTAATGAAACAAAATAATTTATCAGTTTCAAATGAATCAATAGTTTATAAGACAGTTTTAAAATATATTCAATATAATAGATCAAATTTATTGGAAAAAGATATTTGTTCTTTATTTGAAGTCGTCAGATTCCCATTGTTTTCATATCAACAACTTGAAGAACTTGGTGATACATCAATGGTTCCATCATTCTTAATTACAGAGGCTTTATTGCAAAGATTAAAAATTCATGAAGGTCCAAAAGAAAAAGATTTAAAAGATCCAACAAAGGATTCAAAAGATTTAAAAGAATCTTGTATCAGTAATGTTGGTAGTGGTGGTGGTGGTGGTGGTAATAGTGGTAGCAATAGTGGTAGTTCATTATCTGTATCAACTACAACTACCACTACTACAACAACAATAATAACAACATCATCATCATCATCATTAAATTTAAATAATCAATCTATCAATAATTTAAATATTCAAGATTGTGAAGAGGGTGGTAATTCATTAACACAGATGAGAAAAATACCAAGAACTGCTTATGCAACCTCTTTAGAGTATTCTTTTGATTTTGATACATTCGGTGTATTTTATTATATTGGTACAAATGGAGGTAAAGAAGAATGGTCTAATCCTGCTCTAAGAGGTAGAGTTAGAGTAGCTTGTTCTTCACAAGAAAAAGGTAGTGTAATTGATTGTTTCAATAGAACGAGCTCTGAATTTTGGTCAATGGATGTACCTGCCTCTTGGATTTCTGTTAATTTAGGTTCAAGTAGAACAATGGTACCAACTTGTTACACTCTTAGACATGGTGGTAATAGTAAAGCTGATTGTTTAAGAAATTGGACTTTGCAAGGTTCCATGGATAGTAAAGTAAGTAAAAAAACTTTTTATTTAAAAAATTAAAATAAACAAATCCAACTAACAATAATTTTTTTTTTTTATATTTACAGAATTGGACAGTATTAGTTAGACATAGTAATGATGCATCATTAAATGGTAATTTTAGTACTTGTTCTTGGCCAATACCCAATTGTACTCAAGCATATAGACATTTTAGAATTTTACAAACTGGAAGAAATTCTTCAAATCATAACTTTTTATCAATATCTGGTATTGAATTTTATGGGGATTTATATGAAACAAGAGTTTCTCAAAATTAAAAAATAAAAAAAAAAACTGTATTATTATTATCATTTTAAAATCTTTTCTTTATTTTTTATTTATAAACAACAATAACTTTATACCAATATTGATAATAATAATAATAATAATAATAATAATAATTATAATAATAATAATAATATATTTAAAATTTTATTGAGTTTTTACCATTTAATATTTAAAGCATTTGTAGTTTTTTCAATTCTATGATATTGAGTATGAAGGTTTGTTTTTGAATCAGTTGAAAAGCAACCATTTAACCAAGTGTTATAAATGTTTTGAACAGATTGATTATCGATTGGTTGACGAAAGATTACATTTTCATTATATTTCTCTTCAGAATCTAAAAGAATTGCTTTATTTTCTTTGATAGCATCAGATTTAATTTGACCACCACCATTTATACAACCAGAAGGACAAGCCATAATTTCAACGAAATCATATTGAGAGTTTGTATCTTTTTTAGTTGTAATATTAGTTTTAATCTTTCTAACTATATTTTGAATATTTCTAAATCCATAAGCTTGAGCGAAATTTAAAACTTTTTTACCATCAATCTCTAATGAAACCTCTTTAAAGTCTTGATTTCTACCGATTTTATATTGAATTGGTTCAACGATATCAACATTGAATAACTCTTTTGCAGCATATTTATAAATGAATTCTAAATAACCACCAGATGATCCATTAATACTATAGAATTGATTGGATGGTGATAATTGAAAGAATTGCTCCTCGATAGAGTTATCCTCTTCCAATGATAGAAAATCGATTTCTTTCTCTTTAAATAGATCTAAAATTTCTGTTGTTGATAATACACAATCCACATCTTTGGTTTTAAAAATATCATTATAAAAATCATTTCTAGATGCTTCCAATTTCTTATCATAACATGGCATAATTGTAACATGATATATATTTGATGGTTTAATTTTACTATTATTATTATTATTATTATTATTATTATTATTATTATTATTGGTATTGTTATCGAGTATCTTTTCAGTGAAATAATATTTTACTAATGTTCCCATAATTTGTTGAGGTGATTTTGTAGTACTAATAAAAGGTAATATAAATTCACCATGAGTTTTTTCCGCATAACAAATCCAACCTGGACATGCTGATGATAACATTGGTAATGGAAAAGGTTCTAATTTACCTGTTTCTTCATCATTATTATTATTTATATATGTTTTTTTATATCTTGCTACAAATTCTGCTGCTGATTCTAATAATGAAAAATCTCTACTAAAACTTGAATCAAATAAATAATTTATATTTAATTTTTTAAAAAATGTTTTTAATTTTTTTACTACCTAAATTATTATTTTTTTTTTTTTTTTTTTTTTTTTTTTAATAGTTAGAATAATTAATAATAAAATAATAATAATAAATGAAATTTAAAATAAAATTTAATTTCTTACAGATAATGTTGAAATTTTAAAATGAGAAGCCAAAGAAGCTCTAGATTGTGGTGATAATGTTATTACAATTGTTTTCTTTTCATCTTGATTATTATTACTATCATTATTATTATTTACATTTAACAAAAATTCTGAAATACTTTGAGCTGTAATTAAAACACTTTCAGCTGAAGTAATACATCCACTACATGCTAAACAATCATTTAATGTGATGGTTGCTTTTTCTAATGATTTTTTAGTTCCATCTTCTGAAATTTCAACATACCTTCCATCTGACTCAATTTGAATTTTTGAATTTCCCTATTATTATAATTATTATTGTTAATATTTAAAATTGGTTTGAAAAAAAAAAAAAAAAAAAAAAAAAAAAAAATACTTACAGAATCATTTGATTTTTCAATTTCTACAGGTTTAATACATATTTGTGAAGGAACAATATAATCAAACTCTGTTAATTTTAAAACTGATGAAAATTTATCCTCTCCTTTACTCATTTTCTTTTTTGTAAAGTTTTATAATGTTGGGAAAAATTAAAATGAAAAAATTAAAAAAATTAAAAAAAAATAAATAAAACTAAGAAAAAAAAAAAAAAAAAAAAAAAAAAAAAAAAAAAAAAAAAAAAGAACCAGATTCTTTTTTTGGATTCGTTTTGTGTTTTTTTTTTAATTTTTTTTTTAATTAATTAGTTTTTTTTTTGATTTTCGTTGACAAAAAAAATTAAAAAAATAAAATTTTATGGATATTCATTTCCCAATTTATGGTAGCAAAAAAAAAAAAAAAAAAATTAAAAAAAAAAGGTAACTATTTTGGAATTGGGGTATACTAAATCCATATTAAAATTAAATGAAATTGAATTATTGTTTAAAAAAAAAAAAAATAAAATAAAATAAAAAAAAAAGTGAAAATATTTTTTTATTTTTTTTTTATTTTTCGTTTTTAAAGCGAAAATCTTTTTTTTTTTTTTTTTTTTTTTTATTATTGTTTTTAAAAAAAAAAAAAAAAAAAATGATGTCAAATATTTTAAAACAAATTAATAAAACCAATTACTTTAAAGTATTACAAAGTAATGTTTTAAATAAAACTAGATTATATACAACCTCAAGATTTAATAATGAAAAAAATGAAGAGTCAAAAGGATTTCAATTCAAAAGTGAAAAAGTGAAAAATGAAAATAATAATAATAATAAAAAAAATAATAAAAATAATAATAATAATATAATAATTTATAGTTTTTCAATTGGTGGAATTTTTAATTCTTTAGGAAATAATAATAAAAATGAAGAAATTGAAAACCCATATGGTAATATTTCAAATAGAATTATTGGTAAGAATATAGAAACATTTGAAGAAGCCTTAGATTGGTATACTCGTTATTATATTCAACCAGAACCAGAGCAATTTTTAGTTGCAATGAAATTATTATTAGGTAAACAATCTAAAACATTTGTAAGACAACAATTGAATAATATTAAAGAGGAATCAGATATGAAATCCATTGCAAGAATTTCAACTATTCAATCATTTTATTATTTACCATTGGTTGGTTTTATGATTGAAATGTTTAGACAAAATCCAAAACAAGTTGAAAAATGGTACAAAGAGTTAACAAGTGATAAGGAGATTTCAACACCAATAAAGAGTGGATTAGGTGATTTGGATGCTGTTATGTTGATTAATTTAGCTGTACTTTTAGCTGAAACTCCAACTACCATTGCATTGGAATCTAAAATATTATCAAACTATTACAATGATAAAGATACCGCAGAATCAAAGAAATTAAAAGCTGAAAAGTTTAAAGGTTGGGCTGTAGCTCAAAAGAAATCAATCTCATCTTTACCTTTAATTCTCATTGGTGAATATTTCGCTTCTGGTAAGGAGGATCTCGTTAAACAAGTATCTTCCATTTGGAGAAGTTCTTTAGATAACTTGGAAGTTATGGGAATTCAAAATACTGAACAAGCAAATACTCAAAATAATGTTGCAAAACGTTTAGAATTTCAAAATCGTGAATTAATCATTGAACAATTAAATCAAGCAATTCGTCTTTTATCAAAAGATCAACGTGCTCTTAATGTTTTAAAAACTGAAGTTGAACATCAAATTAAAGAAAAAGAAGAAAGAATTAAACAATATAAATAAATTAATTAATTATTAAAAAAAAATAAAGAAAAAAATAAATTTATTTTTATTTTTTAGATTTTTTTTTTTTTTTTTTTTTTAATTATATTTGTTTCAAATAAAAAAATAAAAAAAAAAAAAAAAAAAAAAAATTAAAAGATGCCTTTTCAATATTGCAAAGAAAAAAAAAAATTAAAAATTAAATTTGGTAATAAAAACTTTTTTTTTTTTTGGAATTTTCGACTTTTAAAGTAAGTGATTTTTTTTTTTTTTTTATAAGCAAAATGATTGAATCTTTTATTTTCTATTAAAATTAACAAAATAAAATAAACAACTTAATTTTGTTAAAATTATTAGAAAAAATTGCTTATAATAAGGTTGTAAGTTTTTTTTTTTTTTTTTTTTTGGTTTTGGTCACCTAAAAAAAAAGTATAAATAAAAAAAAAAAAAATTAAAAATTTAAAAAAAAAAAAAAAGAATGGATCCAGAATCATTTGGTTTAGATAAAACAGCTATTGAAATTTGTAATAGTTATATGCCAGTATTAGATATTGAACCAAGATTAATTAGAGAAGGTTTTAAATCATTATATGATATTCAAAAGAAACATATTAGTAAAACCAAACAATATCAATTAAATAAAGAGAATGGTGATAGTTTAATGGATGTTCATTTCTTTTATCCAAGTGGTTATGAACAAAATCCAGTCGACCATAAATATAAAGCAATATTTTATATTCACGGTGGTGGTTTTATGGTTGACGGTATTAAAAAATTACCAAGAGAAATTAGTGATAGAACAAATTCAATTTTAATTTATCCAGATTATGGATTAACACCAGAGTTTAAATATCCATTAGGTTTAAAACAATGCTACCAATTATTCACAGATATAATGAATGGCAATTTCAACCCATTCAATGATTTAATCAATGATTCAATTTCAATAGTTGGTGAGAGTTCAGGTGGAAATTTCGCACTTTCTCTACCATTAATGTTAAAATTAAATAATTCAACATTTTTTAAGAAAATTTCAAAAGTTTTAGTATACTATCCAATTACAGATTGCAATTTTGAAACACCATCCTATAATAGATTCTCAGAGAAATTCTATTTAACAAAGGAAGGTATGAAATGGTGTTGGAATCATTATACAAATAATGATTCCGAGAGGGATGAAATCACTTGTTGTCCATTGAAAGCCACAATCGATCAATTAAAAGATTTTCCAGAAACTTTGGTTATCACTGCTGAAACCGATGTCTTAAGTTCTGAAGGTGAACAATTTGGTTTAAAATTATCAAATGCAAATGTTAAAGTTTCAGTTTTAAGAATTTTAAAAACAATTCATGGTTTCGTTTCACTTGACCAAACAAATGATAGTATCGCTTGTAGAGTTGGTATGGATTTATCGATGAACTTTTTAAATAATATCTCAAATAATTCAATTATTAATGAAAATAATAATAAAACTTTATTAAAATTACTTTAAAAAATAAATAAATAAATAAAAATATATATTTTAAAATAAATAAATATTTATATATTATACAATGATATTACTTGTTTATTTAAATAAAAATGATACTATTTTAAATAATAATAATAATTATTATTATATAATTTGTAATTGTACCAGTTCTCCATTCATTATTAATACATGGATTACCACCACGATCTCTGTCATAATAGTCACAAGTGTTTCTATTGCATTGAGAATCAGTACTACATGGTACTTTAACTGAGAATTCGATTGGGTTATGATAACAACCATATAACATTGAGCAAAAATCAGCTGTACAAGGGTCTTTATTTAAAATTAAATTTTAATGTTAGAAAAAATAATTTAAAATATTAAATTTAAAATTCTTAATTAAAAATACTTACTATTATCATCACAATTCATTGGGGTTATATTCACATCCTTTTTCACCACAAGTATCAAGTGAACATGCATCATAATCTGAACAACGAGTTTCATAATGATAACAATATCCACGGAAATCACAAAAATCAACTGTACAAGGATCTGGTTTTGTTTTTTTAAATTTATTTTTATTTTTAATAATTTTGAAAAAAATATTTAAATTTTAATAATAAAAATAAATTTACATACTATTATCGTTTCATTTTTGTTCACATGATTGAGTTGGTTCTGGTGGATTTACTGGTGCGTTGACACAACCATATGGACCACAACTATCAATTGTATTAAAATTTCCATCATTACCAGTATCAGCAATTTGATAACAACTTCCAGTATTTTCATCACAATGATTGGTATGACAAATATCAACATTACTTTGTGGGCATATATATATATATATTTACTCGTTTCAAAACAACCAAACATTGGAGAACAACCAAAAATTTTACAATTTGTATTCATACTTGAACAATTTAATTTTTTATAATTATATAGTGGAGCACCTTTTACAATTGTTATTGTTAAATAAATAATTAAAAATGTTAAATATAAAATTTTTGTCTTTTTTTTTTTATTAAATATTTTTTTTTTTATATTTTATTATAAAAATATACAAATATTGGAAATTATTTAATTAATTTAACAAAACTATTTTTTTTTTTTATAGGAAAGTTTTTTTTTTTTTTTATTTTTTTTAAATGTTTATTTTATTTATTATTGATTGATAGTTTTTAAATAAACATTTAATTTATTTATTATTGATTGCTAGTTTTTAAAAAAAAAAAATATATATATTTGTTTAAACTAGATGATGGATTCTATTTTTAGAGAAAATAATGAAAATTAAGGTGCTTTTTTTTTTTGATAATTAATTAATTTATTTATAATTTTTTTTTTTTTTTTTTTTTTTACAAATGTTTCTTTATTTTTATTTTTTTTATTTTACTTTTTAAATATATTGAAAAAATAAAAGAGGTATACTATTTATAAATTAAACTAAACTTTTAAAAGAGATGATTATATAGATTTACATTTTTGAATATTTTTTTTTTTTTTTTTTTTTTTTTTCATAAAAATAATAAACTTATTGTTCTTTTGAAAAATCTATATTTGAGTGTTGTTCTGGTTGTTCTGGTTGTTGTTGTTGTTGTTGTTGTTGTTGTTGTAATTCAGTATCATTTGAAGAGTTAATACCTTTTTCTTTATTTTTTTCATCAATTGCTTGAGAGGTTTCAGTTTGAATTTGTTGAACTTCTTGTTTAATAAAAGTACCAAAACTTGAAACTTTATTTACGATTGGTGAAACTGTACTATTTTCTTCGGCTGCTTTCATTAAATTGGAAGCTTGTTGAGAGATCATATCACTTGCACTCTTAAAGAAACCTGAGATTTGGAATCTTTCATCGAGTGCATTTGCTCTCTCTACAACTGCACCCTTAATGGCAGCGGCACTCTCAGAAATGTGAAGGTTATTATCAATTTCATTTGCTTTTGCTTTGACAGCTTCAGCTCCAACTTTAAGTTTTAATGAAATCATATGTTCTTCATCAACTTGACGTGCTTTAATGGCAGCGTCTTGTCCAACACTATAACCTGCTGCAATAATTGATGCAACAACAGAGGTTTTACTTCTTTCATTATCTGGCACACTATGTTCTCTATTTACAATGTCTTCTTGTGGTTGACTAACATATTGTTGTTGTTGTGGTTGTTGTTCACCACTGAGATTATTAAATTGTTGTTGTTGAGAAAATTGTTGTGTTAAATCAAACTCTAATTCTGGTGTAAATTGAACAACTTGAATTACTTTATCTACAATTAATGCATTTGTTAATAATAAAGCTGTTTTTGCAGCTGAATCTGATTCAAATACTACTATTGCTTGTTGTGAACTACCAGTTGGGTCACTAAAAATAATAATAATAATAACAATAAAAAAATTAGTATAATAATAATAATAATAATAAAAAAAAAAAAAAAAAAAAAAAAAAACGTTAGAAAAAAAGAGTAAGCTTACTTTCTTAAAAATAAATTAACAATTCTTCCACAAAATGAGAAAAAATCTGAAACTGTTTTAGTATTTGCTTTCAATGAAATATTTGAAACATAAACTGTGAAATCTGGATTCATTATTTTATATTTATATGTATATTAAAGAATGGGTTGTTGTTGTTATTGTTATTGTTGTTGTCGGATTTAGATATAATTTAAAATAGTAAATATATTGTGTAAGTGTGTGTTGTTTTGAGTTTTTATTAAAAAAAATAAAAAATAAAAAAAAAGGAAAATAAAAAAAAAAAAAAAAAAAAAAAAGAAAAAAAAAAAGAAAAAAAATAAAAAAATAAAAAATTAAAAAAAATAATTAAATTAAATTAAATTAAATTTTGTAAACGTTTTCATTTAAAATAAAATAAAATAAAATAAAATAAAATAAAAATTGAACACTAAAAAAAAATTTTAATTATTATAATAAAATCTTATTAATGTTTGGTTGGATGACGAATCAGTTTTAGGAACCTCAGAGGCTAAAAATTAAACTTACAAGAATAAAAAAGCTGTGAGTGAAAATACCCAAAATATTTTTTTTAATTTATTTAATGAACATTTGAAATAAAATAAAATAAAATAAAATAAAATAAAATAAAATTAAACAAAAAAAAAAAAGTAAATTAATTATTATAATAAAAATACATAAAAAATTTTATTTATGTTGAGGATGAAGAATCAGTTTTTGGAACCTCAGAGGCTAAAAATGTATGGTCCATAACGAGAATGAAACAAGCTGCGAGTGTAATACCTAAAATATTTTAAAAACCAATATTAGTTTTTATTTTTTTATACATATATATATATTTTTATTTTATTTTATTTTTATTTTTTTTTTTAATGAAAACTTACCAACAGTAACTAATAAAGCAGCATAATTAATGCAAAGTTCTCTATCTTCATTTGGAATATTTTTTTGATGAAGAATTAAGTAAAATACATTAACATAAGAAGCACCACCTAAAAGACCACAATAAACCATGAGAATAAAGAGTACCCAAACAGAGGTGACCATTTTATATTTTGCTTGTATGATCCAAAAGACCATATTAATACCTTGAAGGATGGTGATAACACCAATATGTTTGATTTTAACGAATTGAAGTGAAGAACGTGAGATTAATACACCCAATTGATAACAAAAACTAAAGATTGCAAATGCATTTGCAATGAAGAAATTATCATTGTTTGGATCCTTTTTCAAGGCAAGATCAGCACCACCTACACTTGCAACATATTCAAAGAAATAAACCAATGCTAAATTGACAGCATTGAACCAAACTAAACGTGCACAACGAATATATCTTTGTTTTTTAGTTTCACCTGGTGGTGCAACTTCAGCACCACCACCATCATCTATATCTTCAATAAGTTGGTCCTTTTTAACCAATGATTGTTTCTCTGTATATTTGCTGTTATTGCTGCTATTGTTACTATTATTGTGGTTATCTGTTCTATCTTCTTCTAAATGATTTGGTACTTTTAAACCGAAAAAGAATAAAAGGAAATAAACAGCAACAGTTGGTAACATCATATAAAAGATTGTTGAATTCGATAAACCTGCTGCAACCATTGCTATATAAAACAATGAACCACATACACCTGCAATACCTGTACCACTTGACCAACCATTAACTAGCTCTGCAGGAAATTTCTTCATGTATGAGAGAATTACACTCTCACCAAATGAACTTGCAATACCAACAAATGCTATGGCTGCTATACAAAATCCAAAATTAACATATACTGATAATGCTACACCAATTAAACCAATTGACATAAATAAACAATTTACTACTATCTTTAATTTCGAATTAACATTTTCAATTAAAAATGTATTAACCACTAAAAAATAAAAAAAAATAAAAATAATAATAATTATAAAAATTAATTTTATATGTTTTTTTTTTTTATTTTTTTTTTTTAATAATAATACACTTACATCTTGAAACTAAACCAAATGCAATATTTGCCCAAAGAATAATTCCAATATTTTTAGAGTTGTGAAAATAAGCTGATAAGTTACCACTTGCTGCATTTACAACGCAATATGAAAAATTATTAATATTTCCCATAAAATGGAAACTAATCCAATTTCTAATAAATGTATAATCCTTTCCCATTTTGTTTATACTATTTAAATTAATAAATAAATAAATAATGAAAACAAATATATATATTTATCGTTTGTTGAATAGTATTTTAAATTTTAATATTGATATTTTAAAAAAATAAAATAAAAAAAAAAAAAAAAAAAAAAAAAATTGTGGGGGGGCATAAATAATCAAAATAATAAATTTTTTTTTTTTGAAAAAAAAAAAAAAAAAAAACCAAAAAAAAAAAATTTATTTTAATTATTTTGGAAAATTCAAACTCTTTTTCTCAAAAAAAAAAAAAAAAAAAAAAAAAAAAAAAAAAAAACCTTTTTAAAAAAAAGATATATCTTGTAAAATTTGTATATATATATACTTAAAATAAAAAAAAAAAAAATAAAAAACTAAAAAAAAAAAAAATAATACATATAAAAAATTACAATAAAAAAAAAAGTAAAATTTTAAAAGGGGGTTGTCAATTTTTTTTTTTTATTTTTTTTATTTATTTATTTTATTTTATTGTAATGACAAGTAGTATAAGCAAAATTATAAATTCAATTAATAAAAAAAATGGAGAAGGAGGTATAATATATAGTATAAAGAGGTTTTTATCAATTATAGGATTTTGTTGTTGCTTTTTATGTACATTTGATAATGAAAGTCAAGATTATAGAGAGAATGAAATGAAGGAACCAATGACCAAAATTCGATTAGGATTTCGTGGTAAAGATACATGGATCAATGCAGAGGGTGTAAATTTTCATCAAACTTTTGGAGTTTACTCTGTATTATTAGATGAAGACGATCAAGTGATACCATTAACAAAGAATGGTGAATTATTTGAACCATTGGATACCTCTAAAAAATATAAAATCGTTGCAAATAGGTATGGTAGTTCAGAATCAAAATGGAAACAACATAAAAAAAAAGAAAAAGATACTGTTAAAAATTATTCCACATTAAAAAAGCAAAAAAAGAAAAAACAAATTGAATTTTTAAAACAATTTAATGAAAAATCACAACAACCTAATCAACAACAACAACAACAACAACAACAACAACAACAACAACAACAACAACAACAACAACAACAATTAAATCAACCATTTGATCAACAACTTAACCAACAATTTGAACAACAACCACAACAACAACAACAACAACAACAACAACAACAACAACAACAACAACAACAACAACAACAACAACTACAACAACAACTTAGTACAGATATTGAAATTAATGATGAAATAACTTCCTATCCTATTGAAGTTGAAACTGTTAATAACAATGTAATAATACCGCATACTATTGAAAATAATATAATTGTAAAAAATATTAAAAAAGATTTCACAAGCGATAATAAATTTTTTACATAAAGTAAATTAAATTTATACTTAAATATATATATAGAAAAAAAATAAAATTAAACATTTTAAATAGTTTTTTTTTATTTTATTTGAATTAGATTAGTTAAATTAGATTCATTAATTTTCAATATTTGACATAGCAAAAGTCATTTTTTCATATGAATTTTAAAAGAAACGCTAATTAATTTCTAATTTAAAAAATAATTAAAAAAATAAATCAATTTTAAAATAAAAATTAAATAAAAAAAAAAAGAGAAACATATCTTACCAATAAAACAATGAAACCATTTATTAAATATTTTATTTATTTTATTTAATTTATTTATTTTGATATTTATTTTGATATTTTTTTTATAATTTTTTTTTTTTAAATTTAATTTTTTTAATAATGATGTAATAAACCTAAAGATTCAGCAGCTTTCTTTCTAACAGCAGGTGATTTTTCAGCCAAAAGACCAACTAAAGATTTTGTAAGAATTGTAGAATTAATATTTGTTTGAGTTCTTTTATCTTCAGTTAAATTACCAAGAATGAAACCAATAAAAGTAGCGGCATTACCTCTAAGGTTTACCCAAGTTGATTTAAAGAATTCAATTACAGTCATTACAAAGTAATTTACACGTTCTGGATAATTGATGATTAGTAATTTTGAAAAGTCCAATAAGAATTCTTCATAGTTTGGTTGATCATTATCACCAACAAAACCTTTTGATTTATTATTGAAATAGTCCATAGCATCTTGTGATCTCATTAAAGTTGATAATTGGAATAAAGTTTTCTTACAAGAGTTTTTAACCGATTGAACATCATCATTTAAATGCATAATGAGTGATGGTAAAGAACTATGAATTTGTTCATAGAATGGGTCACAAGCAGAACCAGAACCAAATCTCCAAAGTGAACCAAAGAGTTGGAATGAGGCGGCACGAATTGAATCATTTGGTTTCTCAAAGGCTGGTCTAATACGATTACAAATATTGACAAGGATTGGTGCAACACGACCTTCATCAGCAACTTCAAATATTTTTGAAAGACCCAACATACATTCCATTGCCATAGTTTCATCTTGATCATCGATTGAAGTCGACAAAGCATCAATAACTGTTGGTGCATAACGATTGGTTTGTTCGACACCAGCACTAACAATATTTGAAAGACCTTTTAATGAAATTAATTTAACCAATGGATCAACCAATGAATTCAAAAGTGTATTAATTAATCTTTGAATGAGTTCTTTATCTTTACAATGATTAATTAGCTCAGTGGTTACAGAGATTGTAACAATACGATGTTCTAAATGATTTGAACGTTGATATGGTAATAGATATTGGAAAATACCTTGAATTAAATCTGGATGATGTGATGAAACCACCGATAGAATTTCAATGATACCTTGATGATAGAATGGTGTTTCCAATTGACTGAAACTACCTTTTGATTCAATCTCTGCCAATAGAGTTTCTTCCTCTTTTGTACATTTAAAGAATTGACGGAATGTTACCAACATTTGTTGTGATGGTATCAATGAAATGGCTGATGCTTTTGCTTTTGGATTAGTTGATGCAACTTCAATTAGACATGGTAATGAATTATTACAAGTACCAGCACGTAATACCAATGTTGAAATCAATTGATGATAAAAATATTTTACAACTTCTTCAACCTCTGTCAATTGGAAAATTTCACCCAATGAACAAGTTGCTGCCAATGCAATTGCAAATGGTTGTGGGATAATTCTATTCTTATTCTTTGGATCTGGTTTCTCTTCATAGACTGGTTTATTATTTAATAAATCCATTAAATGAATTAAAGTTGGACTAATTAAATTTTTATCTTTAGCAATGATTTGGAATGATTTAATAACATGAACACTATGTGGCATTGGGTATTCTAATAACACTGATAACACTGGAATTAAATGATGATTTGCTAAACTTCTCAATGAAACCAATGTACCATTCATTGTGGTTTCACTAGTGATACCCTCCATTGCAGTTAATAAACCTTTGACCAATATTGGTACATATTCAATTAACTCTTCACCACGAGTTTTAATAAGGCCATTGATTATGATACAAGAACCATTGGTTGAGAATGCTTGTAAATCTTGTAAACCTTTAATTGAACCTTCCAAGAATTTTGGAATCTCTTCAAGTGATATCATTTTTGAAATGATAACAGAGATTTCAAATACCAATGAGAATTGTTCATTCACTTCGGTCGTGGTAATACTATCACGAATTGATGTTAATGGATGAAGTACTTCACTTGGTTTAACCCTACGATTATCAGGTGTTGCATTCTTTAACATGAAACCAATATAAAGAATCAATTGAATAGATTCAACAGCATAACGACGAACATTAATCTCTGGATCAGTACAACGTGGAATCAATACTGATAAGGTTGTACCAATTGAATCGAATAGTTTATCAGTTGGCATTGAATCTGAATCGGTTGAATATTCAATAAACTTCTTTACCAAATAAAGTATACAAAATAATGAACGTTCACGAATATGAGCATCCTTTGAACGTGATAATGGATCTAAATAACCAATTAATCTATTTAAACAAGCGATGGTTGTTTGATTATAAAGTATAGTTGATAATAAATTATTAACAGATGTAATTAATGAATTAACTTCTTTATACTCATCAGAATCTGTATTTGTAGCATTTGCTGGTGAAACTTGTTGATTAAAGAATGATAATGATAAATTAATGATTTGAACCTCTAATTCCAATGAAATCATTGGTTCTAAATTAACTAATGTTGAACAAGCATTTGTACCATCGATTTTAACTTGATTATTTGTTGATGGTGGTGGAGTACTCATATAACTAATTAAAAGTTTCATTAATTCATCACGTTGTTTGAATATAAAAGTTGAAGCTTTATTTGGATGTAAAGCTTTACCAATTAAATCAATCATTTTAATTGATGATAATTTCTTTGGTACTTTTTTCAATTGTAAAATCGATGGTTTGATTGGTTGAATTACATGAACCTCAACACGTGACGAAAACAATGCTGATTGAGCATAGGTTGCTGAATAACCCAATGAAAGAAGTATACAATTTTTAATACCTTTTGGACCTTTCTTACCAAAGAAACCAGATTTCTTTACCATTGAATTTTTAATATAGAAATTGATTTTCTCTAAAACGATATCAAAATGTGATGCGCCACAATAACCCAAACCAATTGCACAACCTTCATTCTCTAGAGAATTTGTATAATCCACCGATGTGAACATAACTTCAATTTTACTCTTTACAAATTCTTTATGTGAACATTTTTGCATAATTAAACCCATTTGTTTATAGAGTGATCTCTTTAATATTGGATCTTTTTTATAGTGATCGATTTGTTCAGACATTGAATTACCCAATGCAACTGTCCATTCATCATCGGCTGCATTTTTAATAGTTTCAGAGAGTAAACGAAGTACTAATTCTTCCCATTGATTTTTATTCCAAGTTTCAATATCGGTATGATCTTCGAGATAAGAGATTAACTTTGGTAATGTAACATCCCACATATCACAAATGGATGGATGAAGGATTGGTCCAATTGCTTTCATATTTTCTAATATTCTAATTCCCAATTGATTACGACGTAATGGTGCTGTCAAAAGTACGAAATAACGAGCGATGATTTGAGTTGGTTTTGGTAAATTAATTTCCTTATCGAAATCGATATAATAATCATCGGAATCAACCGATTTCTTTGAGAGTGCAATATAGGTGAGTGATTTAGTTACCACTGGTATTGCTGCTGTGTATTGTTCAGGTAGGATGAATTCGAATAGGTATGGCCAAAGAATCGATTCCAATTGTGGCATTGTTGTGGTGATTAAATTTAAAATATTATCACAAATTAAACGTAATTCACTATCGGTTACATGTAAATCTGGATTTTCAATTTTCTTTGGTGGTTGTGTTGGTTGTGCTTTACCAATCTCACTATCTTGATACCAACTACTACCCTTTACAATGAATTCCAATAATGTTAAACCACCCTCCATTTCAAGATAACCATAAGGTGCCATTGCAATGATAATTTGTGCCAAATATTTCTTTATGAATAATGATGGTTCAGTTTGAATCAATGGTTTAATTGCAGAGAGAATCAATGGTTTCTTATCGGCCAACTCTACATCTAAACGTGTTACAATATGACGAATAATTGATAATGATCCTGCTCTTGATCTAAGATCTCTATTCTCTAAACGTTGATTTAAAAATGATATCAAAACATCTGAATATCCTCTACCAATAACTTCAAAACAACGTAAAACCTCATTATAAGTTTTAGTTGATGCTGGATTACTATAATCTGGTACAATGCATACTAATGGATGTAATGTTGTCATAATTGGTATTAATAATTCATTAACTTGTAATTTTAAATCATTTTTAACACAAACTTCTAAAATACAACATAATGACTATATATATATATATATATATATAAATAAATATAAATATAATAAAAAAAAAAAAAAAAAGAATTATTTGTTAATAAATTTAATTTAATTTAAAAAAAAAATATAATTTTTTTTAAAAAAAAAAAAAAAAAACATACATGGGTAACTGGTAATAAATCTTTTTCTTTTTTTAACATTGATAAAACACCAACTACTAATTTTTGAATTTGAGATTCTAATTGTTCAACTGAAAGAATTGAACAAATTGAACCAACTGCTTCAATGGTTACTAATCTAACTTTTTCATGATTTGTACCTAACCATTTTGAAAACATTAATTCAAGTGCTGGATAAAATTCAGAACTAAAACTATACAATGTTAATGATTTATCTGGTGCTGTATCAATATTTGCAACATATTGCACAATTGCATCTGCAAAATGACCTAATGCTGCTGCAAATACCCATTTAAAATTATCATGTTTAATTGTACCTAAAACTGGTAAAATACGTGATAAAATTTCTCTAATTTTTGGTACAGTTGGTATTGCTATTTTTTAAAAAAAATAAGAATAATGGTTAATATATAAATATATATTTATTTTGTTATTATTTTATTTTTATTTTGAAAAAAAAAAAAAACATACGATTTGAACTAATAAAATCACCTAAAGTTTTCATAACGAAATAATGTGGTAATGTACCTGGTTCAAAACGTTTTAATAATTCATCCATAATTTGTGATGGATAACGTAAACCTAATGAAACCAATAATGATGATGCAACTTGTTGCCAATCTGGTACAACTTCTTTATCTCTTGTCATCTCTGAAATTGACATTGCAATTAAATTTAGTGATAATGCATCTGTTAATTGATTTCTAGTTTGTTCTAAAATTTGTAAAATACTATTTAAAATTTTAACCCTATGAGTTTGATCTATCTAAATACAAAAAAAAATATAAAAATAAAAAAATAAAAATAAAAATTGATTAGTTTTATTTTTATTTCACACACACACAAATAATCCTTTGGGAAAAAAAAAAAAAAAATTTTTTAAACAATAATTTAATCCAATTCAAAAAAAAAAAAAAAATAAACAATAATTTAATTGATTACCTTTTGGTTCTTATTTATATAATCACATGCAACTTGTAAAACAAAATTTGGTTGTCTAAAACCAATTTCGTATAAACTATTTACAACAGTACTTCTAACACTTTCATCACTGTCGCTTAATGATTGCAACAATGATGTGACAATATTATCCAAAACTGGAGAAATTTGTTGATTTTTTTTTGACATTTTTAATGTTTAATTTTAAAAAAATATCAAAAAAAAAAAAAGGATTAATTATTTAAAGGGTGAAAAAAAAAAAAATGGAAAAAAAAAAAAAAAAAAGATATATTGATTGAAACACAAATAACTATAAAATTCAAAAGAAAAATCTTTAAGTTGGTTTTTTTTTTATTTTAAAAAAAAAATAAAATAAAAATTTTTTTTTTTATTTTTTTTATTTTTTTTTTATTTTATTTTTTTTTATTTTTTTTTTTTTTTGAGAACAATGAAAATATGGGTGATGAATAATTTGTGCTTTTTACCTAATTTTATTAATAATAAATGTTCAAAAATAAAATAAAATAAAAATGATAACTTAAATTATTTCCTTTTTTTTTTTTTTTTTTTTTTTTCTCTCATAGATTTATTATTTTCACATTATTTAGTAAAATCAAACCAATAAATTCTATAAAATGTTAAGATAAAAAAAAAAAATAAAAAAAAAATAATAAAATAAATAAAATAAAAATAATAATAAAAAAACAAATTTGTTTTATTAATTAAAATATATAGATTGATCCTTGGAAAGCAATAGCATCTAACCAAGAAGTTTATGCAACTTTTCTCTGGATCCAAATGTAAATTTAAACCTTTTATACCTACTGATAAAATGGATTTCCATTGTTTTCAAGTGGAAGATTGTTAATGGTATACCTATCCATAGAGATGTACCATCTTGTTATAATATGATAGTCAAATGTAAGGTTGAAATCTATGCTTCTCATTTAAATACGAAAGATGATTTAATTTTCAATGTATTTAGTTCAGCTTTTTAAAAGAAAAAAAATAAATAAATCCATTCATTCATATTCCATTGTTCTAAAATAAATAAAAAATTAAAAATGAAAATATGAATGAATTTATTTTTTTTTAAAAAAAAAATAAAAAAAAAAAAAAAATAAATAAATAAATAAAATAAAAATGATAACTTAAATTATTTCCTTTTTTTTTTTTCTCTTAAGATTTTTTTATTTTTTTTATTAATATTTTCACATTATTTAGTTAACATTTTATAGAATTTGGTTTGATTTTTTTAAGATTTTAAAAAGAAAAAAATAATTAAAAAAATAAATAAATAAAAAAATATCAAAATCTGATAAAAATAGAATAATTAAAAAAAAAAAAAAAAAAAAAAAAAAAAAAAAAAGGTAATTTGATCATCAATATATTTAATCGCTTCAAACAATAGCTTTTTTTTCTTATAAGTTTATCATATCTTTTTTGGTTTCTCGTTGTTGATTACCATAAAATTAGTGGAATTTTTAGAAATCTTATAAATAAATTTTTTCTTTTTTTTTTCTTTTTTTTTTCATGAAAAAAATTCAAAATGAATTTAATTTAATTTTTTTAATTTTTTGAAAAAAAAAATCATTCAAAAAAAAAAATATAAATTTAAAAAAAATTTTATCATTTTAATCATTTGTTAATCAAATATCAAAGTAAATATTATTATTATTATTGTATAAATAATTAATTCAATTTTTTTTTTTTTCTTTTTCTCTCCCCATCTTTTGCAATGTAATAATACAAAAAAAAAAAAAAAAAAAAATAATATAAACAAATAAATATCAGAATCAACCCACACATATAAAAAAAAAAAAAAAACTCGCAGCATATTGGTTTTAAAAAAAAATAAAATAATAATAATAATACCCAAGATTAAAAAAGAAAAAAAAAAAAAAAAAAAAAAGGAATTTAATAATTAAAATTTAATATTCAAAAATAAAAAATATCATAATCAAATTTGATTTTTTTTTTTTTCTTTATTTATTAACAAAACTATTCACACACCATCCGATCAATCTTTTTTTTTATGTTTTTTTTTTTTTTTCAGATATTTTTCCTCTAACTGCAAAATATCCTAATTTTTTTCAAAAAAAAACATTTTTTTTTTATTTTTTTCTTTTTTTTTTTTTTTTTTTTTTAAATTTTTTTTTTTTTTTTTTCTAAAAATTTTTTTTGATTATTAACTTTATCAAATTTCTTTTTTTTTTTTTTTATAGATTTTTTTTTTTTTTTTTTTAATTTAAATTATTTTCTCCAAATTTATTTTTAATATACAAATAATATATATATAAAATGGCTACACCAGTCCAAGCTTCTACTGTAATTCGTGTTAAACCACATCATTATATTCATGTAAGTAATTTTGAATTTAATTTTTATAATATAATAATTAAATATTTATATTAATAATTTATATTTTTTTTTTTTTTTATAAATTATTATTATTATTTATTAAATTCTTTTAGGTATTAGATAATAATACAAATGTTACAAGAGTTGAAGTTGGACCACAAACATTTACTAGACAAGATCATGAACGTGTATTAAATCCAACTCCATTACCAATGATTTTGATCCCACCAAGACAATATTGTATTATTGAAAACCCAATTATTAGAGATAAAGAAGGTAAATTAGTTGTTGATAAATTCAATCAACCAAAACTCCGTCATGGTGATCAAGAAATTCGTTTCTCTCAAGATCCATTCCCATTATATCCAGGTGAAGTTGTCATTGCTCAACCAGTTCCATTACAAGTCATCCAAACCAATAGTGCACTTCGTTTGAAATGTCTTCGTGATTTCGTTGAAGTCAAAGCTGACAAAACCACAGTCAGTCACATTGCTGGTGATGAATGGTTATTCGAAGGTCCAGGTACCTATTATCCACGTGTTGAAGTTCAAGTTGTTGAACCAGTTCGTGCAGTTATCATCAAAGAAAATCAAGCACTCAAATTACGTGCTCGTCTCTCATTTGTTGACCGTCGTGATGTAGTTCGTCAAGTTGGTGAAGAATGGTTAGTTCGTGAAAGTGGTGCCTATCTTCCAGGTGTCAGTGAAGAAATTGTTGGTTTCATTCAAGCCTTAGTCTTAACCGATCGTATCGCTTATCAATTATTAGCCACTCGTTCATTCACCGATAGCTTTGGTAAAGTTAGAAAAGCTGGTGAAGAATGGATTATCACTCAAAAGGATTGTGATACCTATATCCCAGATGTCAATGAAAAAGTCATTCGTGATATTAAAGCTATCACTCTTACCAATCGTCAATACTGTATCGTTGAGAATCCAATTGATCCAAAAACCGGTAAAAATAAATTGGGTCACAAAGAACTCCTCCAAGGTGATCGTACTTTCTTCCTTATGCCAGGTGAAAGTTTAGTTAAAGGTATCCAAAATGTTAATGTTTTATCTGAAGATGAAGCTTTACTCTTAAGTGCCAAAGAGGAATTTGTCGAAAAGAAAGGTACCACCACCATCGTTCACAAACCAGGTGATCTTTGGATGATTTATGGTCCATGTGATTACATTCCACCAATTCAAGTCGATGTTGTTGAACGTAGAAAGCGTATTCCATTAGATGTCAACGAAGGTATCTATGTCCGTGATATTAAAACTGGTAAAGTTCGTTCAGTTCATGGTTCATCCTACATGTTATTACCAAATGAAGAACGTTGGGCTAAACCATTAGCACCAATCGTCGAAGAACTCCTCAAAAAATCTGCATCACGTGATCAAAATGAAGAACACAATGAATCTGATCGTGATTCAACCAAAGTTATCACCTATCGTGTACCACACAATGCCGCCGTTCAAATCTTTGATTACAGAAAGAAAGAAGCTCGTGTTGTATTTGGTCCAGAACTTGTTATGTTAGAACCAGATGAGGAATTCACTGTTCTCTCTTTATCTGGTAAGATTCCAAAACGTCCAAATCACATTCGTTCATTGGCTCTCTTCTTGGGTCCAGATTTCATGACCGATTTAATCACTGTCGAAACTGCTGATCATGCTCGTCTCTCACTCAAATTATCTTACAACTGGCACTTTAAGGTCGAGCAAGACAATCCATCCAAATTATTCGCCACCTCTGATTTCACTGGTGATTTATGTAAAGCCACTGGTAGTTTAGTTCGTGCCGCCGTCGCTGCCAGCACCTTTGATAACTTCCACAAACACTCTTCCGATATCATTCAACAAGCCGTTTTCGGTTCAACCGATGGTTCAAGCAATGATTGCTTATACTTTGAAACCAATGGTTTGGTCATCACAAACATTGATGTTCAATCTGTAGAACCAGTCGATCAACGTACTCTTGATTCTTTACAAAAATCTGTTCAATTAGCCATTGAAATTACCACCAAATCACAAGAAGCCACTGCTCGTCAAGAAGCTGAACGTTTAGAACAAATGGCTCGTGGTGAACTTGAACGTCAAAAGATTATCGATGAAGCCAAGAACGAAGAATCTCGTTCCAAATTGGTCCAATTACAAGCTCAATCAGCTGCTGTCGAATCAACTGGTCAAGCTGTTGCTGAAGCTCGTGCTCGTGCTGAAGCCGCCATCATTGAAGCTGAAAGTGAAATCAAACAAGCTCGTCTCTCAACCAGAGCCATTGAAATTGAAGCTCTCTCTGAAATTGAAAATCTTAAAGCCAAACATATTGTTGAAATCCAACACATCAAATCACTCAACAATCTCGAATTAATTAAAGCCAAAGAAAGTGCTACCATCGAAACTACCAAATTCGAAAACTATGTTGAAGCCCTCGGTTCCGATACTATCAAATCAATCGCCCAAGCTCCAGAAGAAACCAAGGCTAAATTATTAGCTGGTTTGGGTCTCAAATCATTCATGATTACTGATGGTAAATCACCACTCAATCTTTTCGATACTGCCAATGGTTTAATTGCTGATGCTCAAAGATCAGAAGTCGATGAAGAATAAAATTTTTAGTAATCACAGAAAAAAAAAAAAAAAATCTAAAAAACTAAACAAATTTAAAATTATATTTTTACAGCTTAATTGCCAAAGTAAAAATATAAAAACTAATAAACAAATAATGTAAAATTAAAATTAAATTTAACTTTTTTTTCTTTTTTTTTTTTTCTTTTTTTCCAAAATATATTATATTTTCAAATAAAATATTATTTCAAACCTTTCTATTATTTATTTTTAAAATATACTTTTATTTATTTATTTTTTTAATTATTGATTTAATTTTATTACTTTTGTTTGAAATATTTTTTTTTTATTTTTTTTTTATTTTTTTCTTTTTTTATTATTATTATTTAATTAATTTGTTGGATTACCTGGTTGACCACCAATATTAAAACCTTTTGTAGTTTGTTTTGGTTTTAAAGTGTTGTTGGTTTTATCACCACCAGAGATAACAGATAATGGAGAAGCAGAAGTTTGTTTAACAAAAGTTAAAGGTGATAATCTTTCAATTGAGATAGCATTGATATCATTTGGTGAACCAGATGGTGGTGGAACTAATAAAGAACGAGCTTCTTCATTTGAAACTGGAACTGGACCTGGTCTCTTCCATTCTTCAATACCCCAAATTTGTTGAGCATACTCTTTAATGGTTCTATCTGAACTGAATTTACCACAACAAACTGAAGCCATAATTGATTTTTTAGCCCATTTAGCTCTATCTTTGAAATCTTGATCAATTGAATTTTGAATATCCAAGTAAGAACCAAAATCATAACTAAGAATGTAATGATCATTGCCACCACTAACAGAGTTGATAATATCTTGGAATTGTTCATGTGGACCAAAAGTATCTTCTTTAATAGCGGTTAAAACACGAGCCCATCTAGTGTCTGGTGTGAATTTTCCATCATGAATAATTTTCTTTACTTTGTTGACCTCTTCAGAACGAGCACCAAAGATGTACATATTTTCATGACCAATGGCATCACGAATTTCAATGTTTGCACCATCCAAAGTACCAATGATAAGACCACCATTCATACTGAATTTCATATTACTTGTACCAGATGCTTCAGTACCAGCGGTTGAAATATGTTGAGAGATATCAGAAGCTGGAATAATAATTTCAGCATTTGAAACACAATAGTTTGGAATGAATACAACCTTGAGAAGATCACCAACCTTTGGATCATTATTAACGACATCAGCTACAGAGTTGATTAATTTAATGATAAGTTTTGCCATGTAATAACCTGGAGCAGCTTTACCACCGAAAATGACAACTCTTGGAGCAACCTTTTTACCTTCTTTAATATCCAAATAACGATTGATAACAGAGAGGACATTTAAAAGTTGACGTTTATATTCATGGAAACGTTTAACTTGAACATCGAATAATACATCAACATTAACTTGAATATCGCATCTCTTTTCAATATATTTGGCCAAACGAATCTTATTGTTACGTTTAATTTCCATCCATTCTTTTTGAAATGAAGAATTATCAGCCAAATGAACCAAATCTTTAATGATATCCAAATTTACCAACCATCTGTCAGAGTTTAAGGAACGAGTAATAAGTTCAGCAAGTTGAGGATTTGATTGTTGAATCCAACGTCTTGGAGTGACACCATTGGTTTTATTTTGGAATTTGTTTGGCCAGATTTCATAAAACAATGGGAATACATCATGTTTTACCAATTCTGAATGAAGATAAGCAACACCATTAATTGTATGAGAGCCAACGATTGCCAAAAATGCCATACGAATGAATTTACCATCAGATTCATCAATGATTGATAGAGCTCTTCTCTTTGACATATCACCTGGCCATTTTTGGTCAACAAGTTTTAAGAATCTTTCATTGATTTCATAGATAATCATTATATGTCTTGGTAAAACATTTTCAACCATTGAAACGCTCCATTTCTCCAATGCTTCAGGAAGAACGGTATGATTGGTATATGAGAAGGTCTTTGTTGTAATATCCCAAGCTTCATCCCAACTCTTTTTCTCTTCATCAATGAGAATTCTCATTAGCTCTGGAATACCAAGTGTTGGATGAGTATCATTCAATTGAATGGCATGGAAATTGTGAAACTCTGAAAATGGTTTACCAGTTTCTTTGAATTGAGAGATAATATCTTGAATGGTTGCAGAAACAAACAAATATTGTTGTTTAAGACGTAATTCTTTACCTTGCATAGTATTATCATTTGGATAGAGGACATTGGTAATGTTTTCAGATTTCTCCTTCTCTTCAATGGCACCCAAATAATCACCACGATTAAATGAATCAAGATTAAATTCATCAGATGGTTTTGAACTCCAAAGTCTAATTGCAACAGTATTATAAGTTTTAAAACCCGGAATTGGATAATCATAGGCAACGGCTAACATTTGTTCACCTTGATCCCATTTCATAACTTTTTTGCCATTTTCATCTTCAACTTCACTAACTTTACCATAGAAATTAATTGGATAGCTAACATCCAAACGTTCAATTTCCCATGGTGATCCATAATTTAACCAATAATCTGGTAATTCAACTTGTTCACCATCAACTAATGTTTGATAAAACATACCAAATTTATAACGTAAACCATAGCCATATCCTGGAAAATTACAAGTTGCTAATGAATCCATAAAACCTAAATTTTAAAAAAATTAAAAAAAATTAAAAAAAAAAAAAATTAATAAAAATATAAAAAATATATTTAAACAATATATTAAATTTCTCTCTTTTTTTACATACATGCAGCTAAACGACCAAGACCACCATTACCTAAACCTGCATCTCTTTCTTCATCATAGAGATCTTCAAGTTTGAAACCCAAGTCCATTAAAGCATCAGAATATTTACCAACTAAGCCCAATGCACTAAGAGAGTTTTGAAGAGATCTACCCAATAAAAATTCCAAAGACATATAGTTTACTTGTTTAACATTCTTTTGTTTAAAGAAAAGTTTGGTATCCTTCCATCTCTCAATGAGTCTATCCCTGGTACAATATGAAAGTGCTTGGAAACTTGAGAAATCAGTACATTCACTCTTGGTTTGAGCCAAAGTATATTCAACATGTTTAACAAATTCTTTTTGAAGTGAACCCTTATCCTCTGGAAGATAGCTTGCCAAGAAAGCCCAAAGTAAAGCTTGTTCTTTTTCTTTATCACTTTCAAATTTCAATGAAGATAATTGAGTAGCAGGATCTTCTGATTGATTTGATGTTTGTTTTTGTTGTTGTTGTTGAGGTTGTTGATTTTGTTGTTCTTGATTTCTTTTATTTTTTGATTCTTCATAAAGTTGCTGTTGATGTTTTGCAACCAACCTTTTTAAAAAATAGAGAAATTAAAAAATATTTAAAAATATTAATATCAAATTTAATATTCTTTTAAAAAAAAAATAAAAATATTAAAAAAATTTTTTTTTAAAATTACTTTGGGTTGGAATTTGATCTTGGTGGGTGACTGGTTGCAGATGTAATTGATCCTGATCTATTTAATTTTGGTTTATCAAAGCCAGGAGAATTGGTACTTCTTTTTTCTTCCATTTTTTTTTAATTTGTTTTATTATTTTATTTTTTTTTTTATTTTGTTTTTTTTTTTATTTTTTTTTTTTTAATGAATAATATAAAAAGAAATACAAAGAAATATTAATTTATTGATGAAAAAAATAATAATATAATAAATAATGAAAAAAACCAAAATATAAAAAAAAAAAAAAAAAAAAAAAATATAATATTAATAAAAAAAAAAAAAGTAAATTAATTTAAATAAAAATAATATATTTGGTGGTGTTTGATAAAATTTGTTTTTTGTATGGAGCTATTTTTTCACAGATACCACTAAAATTTTTTTATTTGTGTTTAAAAAATTGTGAGTGGGTGAGTTTGCACTGTTTTTTTTTTTCCAACAATAGTGGGTAGAATAATACATTGTAAACTACATTATTAAAAAAAATTAATAAAAAAAAAAAAAAAAAAAAAAAATTCCATTTTTAGTTTATCCATTTTTAATTATTTTCATTATTATTACTATTATTTTTATTATTATAATTATTATAATTATTTTTTTAATTTTAATTTTTTTTTTTTTTTTTTTTTTGAATTATTATTATTTTTAAAAACACAATCAATAATTTATTTGTTCTTTATTATAATTAATTTTTAATATTTTTATTTGTTTATTTATTATTTTTATTATTTTTTTTATTTTTTGATTAGTTTTTAATTTAAAAATAATTTAAATTTAAATTATTTGATTTTGGACTTTATGGATTTTTTTTTTGGATTTTTTTTTTTTTTTTTTTTTTAATAACCTCTAAAATCTTTAAAAGATTTTGAAATTGAAATGATTTTTTCAAATTTAATTAATAATTGTTCCAATTTTTTAATAGTTTCTTGATTGAGGGAAGAACGTTGTCTATTAAAGATTGATTTGAAAGTTGATTCACGATTTTCAAGTGATTGAAGTATTTGTTTACTAGAGAATAATCTACGTTCAGTAGCGGTTTGAATAGTGTTTATGAGAGATTCGACAAGATAAAAGTAAACACTAGTTATATAGATAAGTGATTCATCTTCTTCTTTCCAAGAGCCTTTTTCAATGGTATTATTGTAATAGTCAACCAAGATCCAATAATCTATTTTTACATGATCATGTAAAGAGCTTGTTAACCAATTTGGTGAGATTTCTTTCTTTTCAGCTTCACTCTTATTTCTTGAGAAATTGAAAATGGCTCTTTCACCATAGTTTATAATGAATTCAACAGGAAAAGTGATTTCATTTGGATAGAAATCATAACCAATATTACTAATCTTTGAAACCAATGATTCAATGACACCACCGACGGAAATCTTTAAACCATCATCATTTTCAGCATTATCATCCAAAGATAAATTTGAAGATGGTGGTGGAATTTCTTTATCGATAATAATTTTCCAAAGGATTTGAATAAAGTTTTGATCACTATGATTACCAATATGACAAAGATATAACATTTGTTCATGAAGATAGTATTTTCTTGCATAATCAGTGAATAAAGTTGTAATATCAAAGATTGTTTTATTAAGATTTGAAATTGATTCCTTAATTTGATTAATATCAAATGGTTGACCACCATTATTATTACTACTATTGTTTCTATTATTTGATTCATTTGGATTATTTAGATAATTTTCTAATTGAAGTACAATTTGTTTTTGAATATTTGCAAATGTAATTTGATTCTTTGCTTGAATGTAAGCATCTTCATCCTTTTGTTCACTTAGAATCATAGTACAATTTGTGTAGGCTAAAATCTTTTCATCTAAAGTTGTAGAACGTTCAGCGATTTGGAATAATACATGAACTGCTTTTAATAATTCTTGATGTTTTGCTAAAACTTTCCAACAAAGATCAATATCATTTGCAAAAAGGAATTCAGTAATAAATGGTGTATTAATTTCAAAGAATTTTGATGTCATTCCATTGTTTAATATCCATGAATAAATCATTTCATGTGCTAATCTATCTTGACATACTAAAACTTGTTGAATTATAATATCAATAATTTCAAATGTATTATTATAATTATTATTATCACCACCACCACCACCACTATTATTATTATTATTATTATTATCAGATTGAATAAAATTTAAAAGTTTAATAATTTCTTGAAAAGTTGATTTCTTTTGTGATAATTTTAATTTAAATTCATCAGAAGGATTATTTGAAGGTATTAAAGTGATACCACGTGGATCTAAATCTTGAGCATATTGTAAACAGAGTGGAGTGACATAATTGAAAGCTTTAATAGCAATGAATAAATCAACAATCTCTGATAAATTATAATTTGGTGAAATTGAATCTAAAATCAATGCTGAATCTTTAACCAATGAATCAGTGAAATAGGTTGAACCATCACGTAATACCATATTAAGTTTTTCTTTAACCTTATAAAGTTCTCTATTCTCTTTTTTAAAGAATATTGGACATTCAGTCTCTAATTGATTAGAAACTTGATCAATATTAATATTATGACTATTTAATGTTTTCATTAATGAATCAATTAATAAAGTTAATGTTGAATTACTTGTTGATGTTGTTAGTGGTGATGTTGATGATGATGATGATGATGTTGTTGATGTTGTTGTTGTTGTTGTTGTTGTTGTTGTTGATGTTGTTAAACTACTAATTGTTGGTAATGGTAAATTTTTACCAAGTATATCACTATTTAAAATATCTCTAAATTTTAATAAATCAATTTTTCTTTTAATATCTAATTCAATTGAAGATGAATCAAATAATTGTTTAAAATTATATTGAGAAAGAATTAAGAATAAATTTAAAATTTGAATTGATTTAACAATAATATTCTTTAAACCAATTAAACTTCTTTTTTCATTTTTAATAGCTTCATCTTCACCATAGATTTCATTTGAACTGGAGTTATTGGCTGTAGTTGTTGTTGTTGTTGTTGAAGAAGTTTTATTTGTGGCAATTTTAATGATTGGAATTTCTTGACCTTTTGGAATTAATTGAGAGATATCTAAAAATGATAATAAATTACTAAGATGAGATTGAAAGAGTTGAAGTTGAACGATAGACCAATAGGAACAACCAGCTGATGTGACAACTGATTGATTCCATAATGGATAAAGTACACGAGCCAAATAAGCCAATAAACCATTGTAAGCATTTGAATACATGAGTTCAGTTTTATTTACAGGAGCACCCATATCACCAAACATTTGTTGAATGACCACTGGTTGATAATATTGTGGTTTACCACTCTTTCTTCTTAGAAAAGTCATAGCAAGATCAGCGATTCTAGTGGTGGTTGTCTTTGGTATACTGATTCCCGAATAAACTTGATCATGTAATAGAATGGAGCTATGTGGTGAGGAGCAATAGAGACTAATACAAAGTGATGAGGCGATGATTTTACCAAATGCATCGAAAAAGTTATCAATATCTTGTGGATTATTTGAAGAGAGAATATTCTGTAACAAATCGACATATCTTAGTTTGCTAATGAAATGAAGTCCCAATGAATTTAAACATAGGAAACGACGTGGTGTATTCATATGTTCGTTGGATAACTCTTTGTAGTAAACGGTTGGTTTACCATCATTAACGATATCCTCTTTAATGACTGATACACGACCACGAATTGAAAATAGATTTGATTTCTCTGATAAAGTATCTTGTGAGATTTGATTTGAGAATCCACTTTTACTAGTTTCATAATGTGATTTTATAATATCATTACCAAACAATGTGGTACCAACTAATCTATCCTCTTGATCACTAACTTCTGATGCTGTAAAGAATACACCATTCGAATAATAGGTATAATGAATATTACTATTACCATTATTATCAACATTATTTGGTGGTGATCTAATATAGGCTAATCTATTCAATGTATAATATAATCTTTCACCACTTGATAAAATCGCTATAAAATTAAATTCAGTTTCTTTTGGTGAAATATGAATTGACATTATTACCATATTTTTACGTGAAAAATTTTGTTGTTGTTGTTGTTGTTGTTGTTGTTGTTGTTGAAGAGGTTGCTGTTGTTGTTGTTGTTGACCATATTGATTTGGTTGTTGTTGTTGTTGTTGTTGACCATATTGTGATTGTTGGTATTGTTGATTTTGTTGTTGCTGTTGATATTGATATTGTTGTGAATAATAATTATTATTATTATTATTATTATTAATATTATTATTAAATAATGAATCAATATCATTAATTGGATAAATAGTTTTAAGATGTTCAAATTTATCACCAATTTTACCTAAACTATAAACATTGATTGTTGAATCTTTTGATAAACTATATAAAAGATAACGATCTTCATCATAGATTAATTGAATGATCTCTTTTTTCTTTGATAAATTTATAAATGAATTGAAAAAGGTTTGAGTGAGATTAATTTTTTTAATCTTTTCATTACTAAACCAAAATAAATTATCTTTACTATATTCAATTTCATAAATATTACCATCTTGTCCTGATAAAAATATTCTACCTTCTTTTGTACCAACTATATCTGTTATAAATATATTATCTGATGGTATTGATAATGCTTAAAAAAAAAAAAAAAAAAAATTTAAAAATTAGTATGAAATTTAAAATCTTTAAAAAAAAAACATAAACTTACTTGATAAAATTTCAAATTTAGTTTCATTTGAATAACAAAGTGCAAATAAGAAAATTTCAACATGAGTACAAACTACCATAACTTTTTTAACAGCATCTTTAAAAGTATTTTTCTTTGGTTGAATGAGGGCACAATTTGTGATAATTTGAGATAGATTATGAGAGATTAATTCACCAGAATCACGATAATCCCAAAGGTAAAGAGTTTGATCGATTGAAATCCATGCTCTACCAATCTCTGGGAATAAACCCAATAATGATTTGGTTGATGTACTTAAATAACCATTTGTAATCTCTTGTGGTAATTCAATATGTTTTTCAATGACCAATGTTGACCAGAAATAACTACCACCATCGAAATAATTAAATCCTGGATCACGTTTATATAATACCTTTAAGGTTGGATCTGGTATTGTAGCTACTTTATCAATTGATGAATCAATTGATTCAATTGAATTTAAAAAGATTTTCTTTAAATCCTCTTCTTTATTAAATGGTGTAATCGATAATAAACTATTGGTTTTCTTTTGCCTCATTAATTCCTGTTGTTCTTGTTCTTGTTGTTGTTGTTGTTTTTGTTGTTGTTCTTTTAGTTCTTGCTGTTGTTGTTCTTGTTCTTTTTCTTGTTGTGATGGAGATTGTGTTTGTGTTTGTTGTGGTTGTTGTTGTGGTTGTGCTTGTGGTTGTGTCTGTTGATCCTGTTGGTAAACAATATTATTATTATTAATATTATTATTATTATTAATTATGTTATTATTAATAAGTGGGGTTTGATAATGATATTGTGGTTGAATAATTCTTTGTTGACTTTGTAGAGGGAATAAATTATTTGATATTCCAGAGGTGGGTGTTTGAATATTATTTCTATATATGGATTGTTGTTCTGGTGATGGTAAATAATTAAATTGACCATTCTGGTTATTATACCCTAAGTTTGGGTATAATTGTGATTGACGCATCTTTTTTATTTAATTTTGAAAAAAAAAAAAATAAAAAATAAAAAAAAAAGTTATATCTTCAGTTTCTATTTGATGAACACACAAAAAAAAAAAAAAAAAATGAAAAAAAAAAATAAAAAAAAGAGAAAATTTTTTCGGCCAAAAAAAAAAAAAAAAATAAAATAAAAAATGAAAAAAAATAGGTGAAATTAGAATTTTGACTGTAAAAAAAGAGATAATGGAAATACCATTATGGTATATATATTTTTTTTTTTATTTGAAAATTAAAATTTATTGTGTGGGCTTCAATTGAAAAAAAAAAAAAAAAAACCTTTAAAATATAACCAATTTAGAATATTTTTTTTTTTTTTTTTTTTCACTTTTGGTTCCAAATTTCCCTCCTTTTTTCCAAATTTTTTTTTTTTTTATTTTTTTTTTTTTTTGGGAATTTATTATTTTAATCTCAACATTATTCATATTATATAAATAAAAAAAAAAAAAGAAAAAAAAAAAAAACAATGGATAAAAAAGATCAATTATATAAACAAATGTCAATGGATAGTAATAGTGGATTAAATTTTGAACAATTAAAGAAATTAAAAGTGGAAGAGTATATAGAGTTTCAATATAATCGTCAAATTGAACTTTTAAATAAATATACAGAAAATAAAATCCAAGAAATTGTAAATCACAAAGAAAAATTAAAAAGAGAATTAATTGAACAACAAAGAAATCAAGAAAATTAAAAAACTTCAAAATAAATAAAAAAAAAGAAATGGAAAACCTTTTTGTAAATGGAAATTATATATATATTTTTTTTTTTTTTTTTTTTTTTTTTTTTATTATTCAATCTTTTTTTTTGGTAATCTATGCATAAAAGTAATTTGTGGTACATCATTATTTGGTACATTACCAACATTTGGTAATTTTTCTTGACCCAAAATGGTGAATCCATGATTTAAATAAAATTGTAAGTTTACATCATTTGTACATTCAATATAACATCTCTTTTGTTCACGATCAAACTTTTCAAATAATTTATTTAATAATTTTGATGCTAATCCTTGTTTTCTAAATTTAATATTTGTAGCTAATGTAACCAAATAATAACAATTTAATGCATCAAATTCTTCAAATCTAATTGAAATTACATCTAAAAAATAATAAAAAAAATAATAAAAATAAAATAAAATAAATAAATAATTTATTAGTTTTCTTATTATTATTTTTATTTTTTTATTTTTTATTTTTTATTTTTTTATTTTTTTACCTTCTAATTTTAATAATCTTTCATGAGTTAAAGTTAAACCTTTTTTTAATAATAAATCTCTTTGAGAATCAGTGAATTCATCCCATTTATCTTCAGGCCAACCTATTGATGGTGGTAATATAAAAGCTATGCTATTAAATGATGAATCTAGTGCATAGCATTCATTGAAATCTACGATTTGATCTACGAATGCACGTTCCATATCAAACATAAAACTATGTCTTTCCTCTTCTCCAAGTTCATAAAACATATATTTAAAATATGGATCATTAATGAATGAATTACCTGCTATTTCTGATACTATTTCCATATCTTCTCTTTTAATTAAATATAACTCATCTTTTTTATTATCTGTAGTAATACAATCCATTTTTGTTTTTTTTTTTTTTTTTTTTTGTAAAAGCAACAAATTAATAATAAAAAAAAAAAAAAAACGAATTTTATTTTTTTTGTTTTTTTTTTTATTTTTTTTTTTTAATTTTCTGGGAAAAAAGATATCAAGAAAAAAAATAAAAAAATAAACATTGTTTGGTTCTTAATTGTTTTGAGAAAAAAGAGTGAAAAAATAT